>NC_068451.1:8680099-8980099 GCF_023373465.1 Oncorhynchus keta
AATACCCACAGAAACATATTTGGATGTAGATGTGGATGGAATTGCCCCTAAGGCCAGTCATGTTTAAGCCAAGATAAGGTCAGTAATAAGCAGGGGTGGAAAAGTGGAAGATTCCACAGAAACGCTTGGGGCCATTCTCTCCATGGTGCCCCTCTCAATAGCAACACTTCCTGATTTAGTTTGAACCACACAAGGCTATCTGTCAATTCTCCATCCAGCATGAGTGATACGGTGGAAGCACATCAACCATAGCACAAACCCCAGTACACAGTCTCACATTCCCCACATACAACTGGAAAACACTTTGTGGCATTTTGTTCATGTAAAAAGGGCCTTTATAAAAATGTCATTGAAAATGTGAAATAGCACACAGCCCACTTGTTTTATGTAAGGTCACTGCTATATATACAGTTGGAGTCGGAAGTTTTCATACACTTAGGTTGGAGTCATTACAACTCATTTTTCAACCACTCCACAAATTTCTTGTTAACAAACTATAGTTTTGGCAAGTCGGTTAGGACATCTACAATGAGCATGACAACTAATTTTTCCAACAATTGTTTACAGACAGATTATTTCACTTATAATTCACTGTATCACAATTCCAGTGGGTCAGAAGTTTACATACACTAAGTTGACTGTGCCTTTAAACAGCTTGGAAAATTCCAGAAAATTATGTAATGGCTTGAGAAGCTTCTGATAGGCTAATTGAAATCATTTGTGTCAATTGGAGGTGTACCGTAGATGTATTTCAAGGCCTACCTTCAAACTCAGTGCCTCTTTGCTTAATATCATGAGAAAATCAAAAGAAATCAGCCAAGACCTCAGATAAAAAATTGTACACCTCCACAAGTCTGGTTCATCCTTGGGAGCAATTTCCAAACGCCTGATAGTACCAGGTTCATCTGTACAAACAATAGTACGCAAGTATAAACACCATGCGACCACACAGCTCTCATACCACTCAGGAAGGAGATGCGTTCTGTCTCCTAGAGATAAACGTACTTTGGTGCGACAAGTGCAAATCAATCCCAGAAACAACAGCACAGGACCATGTGAAGATGCTGGAGGAAACAGGTACAAAAGCAACAGTAAAACAGTAAAACGAGTCCTACATCAACATAACCTGAAAGGCAGCTCAATTAGGAAGAATCCACTGCTCCAAAACAGCCATAAAGACTATGGTTAGGAGCTGCACACGTGGACAAAGATGGTACTTTTTGTAGAAATGTCCTCTGGTCTGATGAAACAAAAATAGAACTGTTTGGCCATAATGACCATTGTTATGTTTGGAGGAAAAAGGGGGAGGCTTGCAAGCCAAAGAACACCATCCCAACCGTGAAGCACGGGGGTGGCAGCATCATGTTGTGGGGGTGCTTTGCTGCAGAGGGGACTGGTGCACGTCACAAAATAGATGGCATCATGAGGAGGAAAAGTATGTGGATATATTGAAGCAACATCTCCAAGACATCAGTCAGGAAGATAAAGCTTGGTCACAAATGGGTCTTCCAAACAGACAATGAACCCGAGCATACTTCCAATGTTTGTGACAAAATGGTTTAAGGATAACAAAGTGAAGGTATTGGAGTGGCCACCACAAGCCCCGATATCAATCCTATAGAACATTTGTGGGCAGAACTGAAAAAGCAAGGAGGCCTATAAACCTGACTCAGTTACACCAGCTCTGTCAGGAGGAATGGGCCAAAATTCACCCAACTTAATGTGGGAAGCTTGTGGAAGGCTACCCAAAATGTTTGACCCAAGTTAAACAATTTAAAGGCAATGCTTCCAAATACTAATTGAGTGTATGTAAACTTCTGATCCACTGGGAATGTGATGAAAGAATTAAAGGCTGAAATAAATAATTCTCTCTACTATTATTCTGACATTTCACATTCTTAAAATGAAGTGGTGATCCTAGCTGACCTAAAACAGGGAATTTTTACTGGGATTAAATGTCAGGAATTGTGAAAACTGAGTTTAAGTGTATTTGGCTAAGGTGTATGTAAACCTCCGACTTCAACTGTACTTCCCTCAGCATCCAAGCATCCCTACTTTTCTTTCCAAAAGAGCAACTCCAAGAGACCCAAACCCCGGGCTTCTCAGTCTCACATCCAATGGTGTCTGGCAACAGATGAAGAAGAACCGAGAAAAACAAACAAATACAGGCTCCAAAAAAGAGGAGCATATGCAAGCCAGGCTTGAAGAACAACGGCGGCACAGAAATGGTGGCTTTCAAACGGGGGGAGGCAGGGGAGGAGGAGGGAAGAGGGAGGAGGGAGGCAGAAAAGAGGGGAAGAGAGGCCCCTCCAGATTAGGAGCTCGAGGCATCTGTTGGTGCTGGCACGCAGACTCGTCTGCAGCTCTTCATCTCCCAGCCAAAGCCGGTGATTTGACCGAGCACAAACAGGGGGGCCATGCCATCAACATGTGCCACAATGTGCCACGCGCCTTGACCCCACTTGTCCCACATATGTCGCTGTAACGAGAGTGATGGCGGGCAACGCAGTGACCCCCCCTGTTTGACCTGCGCCCGATACGCCCCGTAACACTTCCAGCTACCTGCCCATGTACCCTTTGATTCATTATGGACACCTTTTGTCCCGTGGATGCTAGTTTGGAGTAGATCGGAGCTAGAAGCATCTGTTGGGTTGTTTGAAAATGGCTTCAGCGATATAAAGGAGAGTATTTTCAAAGGTTAAGGATGATGTGTCTGAGAGGGACAAAAGACTGTAATGTAGAAGAGTAGAGAGAGGTTTATGTAGTGCACCAAATGGATTAGAGAACTTTTGATTGAGCTTGGTCTGCTACCAAGTTAAAGACCAGAGGTCAAATGTCAGGTTACGCTGATATGTGACCTTGACTTGAGGCCATTTCTCTCAGCATACAGATACAGTGGGGAGAACAAGTATTTGATACACTGCCGATTTTGCAGGTTTTCCTACTTACAAAGCATGTAGAGGTCTGTAATTTTTATCATAGGTACACTTCAACTGTGAGAGACGGAATCTAAAACAAAAATCAAAAAGTCACATTGTATGATTTTTAAGTAATTAATTTGCATTTTATTGCATGACATAAGTATTTGATACATCAGAAAAGCAGAATTTAATATTTGGTACAGAAACCTTTGTTTGCAATTACAGAGATCATACGTTTCCTGTAGTTTTTGACCAGGTTTGCACACACTGCAGCAGGGATTTTGGCCCACTCCTCCATACAGACCTTCTCCAGATCCTTTAGGTTCCGGGGCTGTTGCTGGGCAATACGGACTTTCAGCTCCCTCCAAAGATTTTCTATTGGGTTCGGGTCTGGAGACTGGCTAGGCCACTCCAGGACCTTGAGATGCTTCTTACGGAGCCACTCCTTAGTTGCCCTGGCTGTGTGTTTCGGGTCGTTGTCATGCTGAAAGAACCCGCCACGACCCATCTTCAATGCTCTTACTGAGAGAAGGAGGTTGTTGGCCAAGATCTCGCAATACATGGCCCCATCCATCCTCCCCTTAATAGGGTGCAGTCGTCCTGTCCCCTTTGCAGAAAAGCATCCCCAAAGAATGATGTGTCCACCTCCATGCTTCACGGTGTCGTGTCTTTACTATCATTAACTGAAGACTTATAGTTTTTATCAAAGATTCTCTGTAATTAGTTATTACGCGATCAACTGATTAATCACGTAACTAATTAACTAGGCAGTTGGGGCACCAAGGAAAAATATTCAGATTGCAAAGTTATAATTTCCTAAAATAACTTTTCAGATATTTTATCTGATCGAATGAATGAATTATTTACTGTACCTCACGTTAGTCTCATTCCAAATGTCATCTGCACGAACCCAGTCTTCACTATGAGTCATCCATACATCAATTGTCTTAAATAATTTATTTATTACTAAGTAATTCACAGAAATGCATAAACAAACAAGGTAAATGTGGTTACATGAAATGATAGGAGAATGTGCCCTAGTGGGCTAAACCGGCATGGCGGCTTGTTAGACAAAAGGGGAAGTGGGGGTCGACTAAGAAGTCACTAAAGGGTTAATAATTATAACAATTGAAATGCTAATCCTTTACACATGAACGTTCACTCATTCGGGGACAATTGCAATCAATATATATATTTACACTCAGTGTGTCGTCTTGATCGCTGGTGAAAAGTTCATTTCTTTTGTAGAATTGTCCATCTCTCTCCCACTCTCTCTCGGTTGTCGTTAGAGGGTATTGTTCAGAGTGACATTCGTTATAGAATGGATGTTTCGGCGGTTGTAGTTCTTCGCGTTCAATGATACCGAATTCCTAGCTGCAGACTAGTAATTAATATCAAAGACTTGTTCGTATTCTGTCGGTATCGATAGTCTAAGAGTTTAACAACGTGGTATGGATAAAAGATTCAGCAACATGGTCTGCAACCTTTAGCCATCTCATAATTGAGATAAGCTCGGTCTGCTGATCGAAAACTCGAGTTGGGGTTTTATTCGGAAGGGCCGAAGAGGGCTGTCCCAGGATGTCTGACCCTAACTGGACTCAGGGGCGGTCCTCTGATTTAGTTCAAATCAAAAGGGTATTGTATTAGTCTTCATTAAACAGTCCAAAATCATATTACACAATTATACAAACAGTATCATACTCACTCATTCAACTTATACAACAATTAGATGTAAACCTCATATCTGAGGCTATTATATAAACAGTGTTATGGTAATGTGGCCACACTGTCTCCCATGAGCTTCCCAAGTTGTGACAAACGGACCAGTTCGTAGCTGGATTCTTCACCGATCTTTTATACTTTCTCCGGAACATGAAATTTGTTCGTACCTCAAGTTCTATTCTGGAATTCCTTTGTTCTCCATGAAAATCTACTCTCTCTATACTGTGTGTCCAGGAGGAGATTCTCAGGAATTTACGACGTCTCTCTGACCACAGCAACCTAGTTGAAGGAGGAAAGGGGGAGGCAGGGAGAGGCGGATGGGCTTGCTATACCCAAAGAGGCCAATGTCATGACAATGGTTGGGATGGTGTTCTTGGGGTTGTACTCATCCCTCTTCTTCCTCCAAACATGGTGAGTGGAGTTTAGGCCAAAAAGCTCTATTTTTGTCTCATCAGACCACATGACCTTCTCCCATTCCTCCTCTGGATCATCCAGATGGTCATTGGCAAACTTCAGACGAGCCTGGACATGCGCTGGCTTGAGCAGGGGGAGCTTGCGTGCGCTGCAGGATTTTAATCCATGACGGCGTAGTGTGTTACTAATGATTTTCTTTGAGACTGTGTTCCCAGCTCTCTACAGGTCATTGACCAGGTCCTGCCGTGTAGTTCTGGGCTGTTCCCTCAACTTCCTCATGATCATTGATGCCCCACGAGGTGAGATCTTGCATGGAGCCCCAGACCGAGGGTGATTGACCGTCATCTTGAACTTCTTCCATTTTCTAATAATTGCACCAACAGTTGTTGCCTTCTCACCAAGCTGCTTGCCTATTGTCCTGTTGCCCATCCCAGCCTTGTGCAGGTCTACAATTTAACCCTGATGTCCTTACACAGCTCGCTGGTCTTGGCCATTGTGGAGAGGTTGGAGTCTGTTTGATTGAGTGTGTGGACAGGTGTCTTTTATACAGGTAACGAGTTCAAACAGGTGCAGTTAATACAGGTAATGAGTGGAGAACAGGAGGGATCCTTAAATAAAAACTAACAGGTCTGTGAGAGCCGGAATTCTTACTGGTTGGTAGGTGATCAAATACTTATGTCATGCAATAAAATGCTAATTAATTACTTAAAAATCATACAATGAGATTTACTGGATTTTTGTTTTAGATTCCGTCTCTCACAGTTGAAGTGTACCTATGATAAAAATTACAGACCTCTACATGCTTTGTAAGTAGGAAAACCTGCAAAATCGTCAGTGTATCAAATACTTGTTCTCCCACACGGTATGTAATCAGGTAGAATGTGTTACTGTGTAGGAGCAGGTGCTAGAATGTGAATCTGTACAGTTGCAGGTGCTATGTCTTTGTGCAGGTGCTAGCTTGTGTTGCTGACATACTTACATCATGAGGTCGTAAATAAGCATCTCCTATTCCTAGACCATGAAATATCATCTTTAGCAGCAGTGCAGCATATTTATCCTTACAAGTTAAGTGCATGCTAACATGAACCTCATAATAAGATACTTACCACAGGTGTCTGTCACTACAGCGATCCTCTTTGTGGAATCTAAATGGTTTAATTTGGTGTGGGGGCGTGGAGTTATATTCTCAGGCTTAGTTAGCTTTCATTGAGAAAATGAGTGGGAAGCAAAGTCTCCCAGTGTGCCATCTCAGACGTAGACGAGAAAGGTTTAGGAGAACCGGGTCCTATTAACTAGGCACCAAACATGAGAAAATTGACTGAAACAGGGAGAGACGCCCTGAACTTGTCCAATGAGAAGTCGTTTTTGTGTTCCATTGTAAAACTTTTTGCTACGGGGGCACTCCTCTCTGCCTGAGGAACAAACATAGAATTCATTAGGCACCAAACGGATAAAAAACAGACTGAAGCAGGGAGGAACTACCTGAACTTGTCCAATAAGAAACATTAGTTTTCATGTTCCGCTGCATAACATTTTGCTACTGTGTGCCATAATGAATACGACCTTGGTTATCACTCTGTCTTGAGGATGGAAACTAATGACTTAGCATCTCTCAGTCCAATACAGCCACAGCCATTAAGCCGAAAGGTCCATAGCACATTAAGTGCTCCTCAGAATGCTCACTAGGCGTTGTGCTTAGAGATGCCACAGCTGCAACTTCGAACGTCACTGCACAGGTCAGCAGAAGCCACCGTGATGTTTGATACTTCGTAGCTAATGGTAATATCCTCCTAACAGGAGTGCTGATCAATGGCTAAATGGATGTAGCCCCCCAGCCCTTACACTCTGTGCATTTTTGTATATCCGAGAGTACTGTATAGGTCTAAGCTCCCTGACAAGCTATAGGAGTACATTTCCATACTTTATTTATACCTATTCAATCCTCCAGATCTACACAGGTGCATAGGATGTAACCGCTATAGGGACTAAGGGTCAATTTGGGAGTGAGGGCTCCATCTGACACACTCCAATGAGCACTACACATGCTCACGTCTTTCAGGCACCTTGCATGATTTAGCAGGGAGCTGACCAGGCTTTTAATGGCTGTGTTCCATCCTTCCTCCCTCATCATTCATGCATGCCTCCACATGAGTGGGTGTGTGGCGGTAGCAGCAGCCGGGATACTGGCTACATCCTTTTCTGAAGATGGCAATGATATACTCTCAGTCAACTTCATACTATAGTGTCAATGTACCACACAGAACAAAGATGACGCTGATATACAGTATTCTCAGTCAGCAAACCGTAACTTTTAATGTGCTGCACACTAAAACAAGAATATGGCCTCTCTAGGCTTCATTCACCAACTGTACAGTTTAGTGCTAGAACATGTGGATATGGTAGGTTTGTAAAATGCAATTTTAGTTCAATAAATTCATATGTCCTTAGAATCTTAAAAGCAGGTTGTGAATTGGTACTGTGAACCCAATATGGGCTATAATCATATGGTTTCATGCTGTTCTGTTTGGTGTTTGTGTCTTTCAGGGCTGTCCATCTGCCCCATTCCTGTTGTAGCCTAGGTCCTACTCGAATCCCACCCTAACCTGCTGGGTACTCCACTACTCCTGCCCGGAAGCTGGCCCTGCCTGCATCTGTGAGCAATTATAGCATCTTATTACACTGACACATCAATTACTGTTATTAAGGCCAGGTTATTTATTTAATGTATGATTTCCCACAGGTAATGAGGGAGAGTAATCGAGGCACGCATGTGTGATGTGTGGTTTAATGTGGTTTAATATGTGGTTTGCGTCACGGCACGTGCGCAAGGGGCGCACCAGATGTTGGAAGGAGCGCGGGGGGAGGCATAAGAGAATCTACAACAACATCAACAGTGTGTGAATTGAGATACAACAAAACTGCAGGATTGTTATACTATCGGCCACGGTAGGAAATGAAAAGCATTAGGGCTGTGACTTATATTGCAATGCTATTTATCTTCCGGCGCTTCATATGACATAGCACTTTTGTGATGCCCAAGTTTCCATTTCAAGTTTCCCATTGTCAAATTTATGAGGCGCCTCCATCCTTTGCGGAATTAATAACAAAGCATACTGAAATCCCCTATGAATCATCCGGATGTACAAGCGAGCTCCGCAATTATCTTACAATTATCTTTTAAAACGTTAAAAGCAACAGTGGTGGATAAATAACTAGCCACGGCGAGGGAAAGTCGTGAAGGTTACTAGGCTACGCTGTTCCAATACGTGTTGGAATGCCCCAAGCTCTATCTCTCTGCCTATTGTTATCTCTCAACCTTGCAGAATTTTTTTTTTTTTTTTGCTACACTCTTCTCAGCTGCTTGTACTGCATCGCAAAGTATGTTCGGAGCAGTGTGAGCGCAATACTACGAACGTTATGTGCGCGGGTTACCACCAGATCAATCATGTCACGTATTGGAATGCGCCAGCCTTCTGATAGACCAGAGAGGATGGGAATGGGGTGTCTCGAATTTTGAAGTGAAATATGTTAACATGCACCACTCGTAGGCTACAAGCAAGCTGAAGATGGAGCCGTGCGCTGCGCAAAGGCTGTAGCCTATACCTACCACATGCTAACGCACACTCACAGTTTCATCCACTCACACCTCTCACTCTCTCTCTCTCGCGCGCGCCCTCCCGATCTCTCGCTCTCCAAACTGTGAGCAAATGAAAACCGAGTGTGCACTGTAGCACACACACGAATGATTCATAAGCAGGTAGACCCCCATCACGAAGCCTCGGCATTAGTATTCACCTCCAGCACCGTACCAGAGAGAATGAAGGGGAAGATTCATGTATGGATCCAATCCAGCGGCAACATCAAATCAAAGTAGCGTACTAGAACGTACCTTTCGACAGCAATGCGAGGAGCAAACCAGCGAACACGTTTCGTAAGACTGGGCAGCTCATGTTTTGATGTTTTGATGGATTATTAGTTGTTGTTTTCGTAGTAGAATACCGCTGTAGTCCCCTTGTATGGAGCCTTTGCAGGAAAAATGTAAAACGATCTACCTGGTGTGTTTTATTTATGTCCAACAGTAATAACCAACTGCTTTTACATGTGACTGAACAAAAACATGAGTCTATCCCCTTGACTTTTCTCGTTGATGATTCCCCTTAGCCAAAGAAGGGATTGTTGATGTTTTCGTAGACGTAGAGGGAATATCAAATGACAAAATCCTGGTGCAAAAAATCTCAAATATTCCAGGCACTGAATTGATGTTGTTTTCAATGGTTTGGAGAGCAAATGTGCTCAAATACGCACCTAGACACGAAGGTAAATACTCAACTGTTTTCTGCCAAATATTCGACAGAACATTGCAAACTAATGGATACAATACGTGCGTTCTGTAGTAGACAATTCGTCCCGTAATTAGCCTCCTCTCCTCTATCTCTTGTCGGTATGCAGCGCGTCTTGTCGCCCTGCACTCAATGCATTGCTCAGAGAAACAACAAATGCGAAGCGCGCAAGAAAAGGCATGATTGACAGTTCAAGGAGAACTCCTTTCTTCCAATCATCGCCACCAAGGAAGGGGGCGGGAGCTGCTATTGCACTGCAGCCTCTCTTGGAGAGGGTACGAAAGGACGCGGACTGGCCAATCCGAGCTGCATGGTAGGCGGGTCAAAGCGCGAGGCGAAAACGGCGCGGTGATAATGCAATGTGATTTATAGCAGGCTTAGTCTTGCTGCAGTACTCGGAGAAACAGTGGTCCACAGGGGGAAAGACATACTAACTATACAACAGGGACGGAGGTAGAGTGAGAGCGGGATAGGTGGAGCTACGAGGAATGGGTGCATGGTGGGTATCTGAATTGGGCTATTGGATAAAGGGTGAAGGTTCTATTCGGGTTGTTTTGTTGGGCGTAGGCCCAGGGGTTGCCCACATGACCATAGAATGGATAGAGTTCCAATACCTTAGAATGGGAAACATCTTACAGTGAAACATGAATAGACCAGTGAACACTTATTATGGAAAAGCAAACCATTTTGATAACAGTTACACCTGTAACTGCACTTGTTGGAAGACCATGCAATTGAGTCCACATGAGCGTTTTGGAATATCACTAGGCCTACTCGTCTAGAAAAAGCCAACTGCATTAAACAGGGTTTATGCACATGGCTACACGCTCTGCAGTGTTGAAGCATGCAACACCTAATATTCCCTACACATCATATATTCATTCCATTGATAGTCAAATTAAATCAGTCAGAGTCACCCAACAAGCTGTACAAATGGAGATTCAGCACCATTGAAGTGGACAGCGACATAACCGGAATATGGAAGTGTAGCACAATTGAGGTGGACAGTGTGCGAATCAGAATTCAGAAGTTCAGGACCATTGAAGTGGACAGCGACGGAATCGGATTTCGAAAGTTTAGCACCTGGGCAGTGGACTGCAGCGTTTCGGGTGCACTACTGGCACTCCCTACTGGGGAATCCCTTATAATGAGGTTAAGCCTAACGAGGAACGGGGAGGCTCCTCTAGGAACTCTGTAGGGTTGGGGAGTGTAATGTAACTAATTACAAAAAAAAGAAAGAACTGTATAAGCCATTATGTTACCAGCTAACATATTGTTATCAGATTACCGATACTTTTGAAAACTAGATGATTACTTTTAAATTCAGAAAATATGTCTGCGGAAAAGAAAATGTACTTTTCTGTTTTCTCAATTGCTTTCAATTGCATTCAAATCAGTATTTGAAGGCGCAAATGTAAGTTTGTTCCGCCTGAGGGAGTCTGGCCACAAGTCATAGACCACTATGATGACACACCAAATGCTTTTGTCTTCCAATGGTGCAACTGTTGTCTGCATTCAAAGATTATACATCCAACTTGAATAAACACTTGTAGGTAAGGACGACAGCAGTGGTGTAGCCTACGGGCGATACGGATATCACTTATTATGAATATCTACCGAGCGCAATTATGTAATTCACAATCCTGCTTTCTCATTTAGCTGTTTGCGGCTTACGGATTGTGGTTATTGTGGATGACTGTTCACACATTTTGCCTATATGTGTATTTAAACCCAACGATGGTTGTTTTGAATAAGTTTAAGCGGCCCATCAATCATTTTTTTTGCGACTATGGAGAGACAGTGAAAAATGTGATCTTGCAACAGTTGCATAGAGCGGATCCCACTGGGCCCGATCCCACTGGGTAATAACTGGTTGAATCAACGTAGTTTCTACGTAATTTCATCAACAAAAAAATCTATGCGAGGACGTTGAAACAACGTGGAAATCTGATTGGATTTGCAAAAAGTCATCAATGTAAGAAAAATAATATTATTTTCACCCAACTATTCACCTAAATCCAATGACAGGGTGACATGTTTTGTTGATTTAACGTTGAAATCACATATGAGAGATGACAACTCAACTAAATGTAAATGAAAACTAGACGTTGAACCGACGTCTGTCCCCTGTGGGTTGGAATAAAAGTTTGAGAGTCCTCCCTTCTGGACTCCTCCTTGGTATTGTGCTAAACATACTGTCAAAAACGAGTTTCATTTAAGAAGACCACAAGTGGGGCTTTTATTTCTCAATCTAAATCGTGCTGATAAAAAAATGTAAACAATAGGCCTATAGCAAATGCAACATATGGCATTCATTTTTCAAATGCAAATAGCATTTTTCAGTAGTGCTCAAACCATGCCCTTCCACGAGAGCAATGAGCCCGAAGCAACTCGAAGCAATGAGCCCAATCAGTCCTCCATGACATCAAAATCATAAACAACAGAGTAGGCTAATAAGCCCTTAGTTTCTGGGTTATACTCAGGTAAAACAAATTGGCTAATCTATATTTCCAAGTCTTATTCTTGAATATAAAGGGCTATTAAATACATTGGAATGACTGGAAATCTGACTGAACTTTAGGGTTTTTAATGTACAGATATATCCTAATCATATTACTATCTGTATTAAAGTAGAAAGCATTTGGTTAGATGAAACCTACATAACCCATAAAGGAAAATACAACATCCATCTAAGGCTTTAACATCGGTTTATCCTGCATTAGATGTCATTCAATTGGTAATATTCATTTTCGTCCACTAATGCCTCTTAAAGCAAAAGTAAAAGTAACTAATTACGTTACTGATGTTGGTTAATACAAAGTTATGTTACTGATTACAATTTTGGACAGGTATCTAGTAACTGTAATGGATTACATTCAGGAAGTTACCTACCCTACCCTGGAACTCTGTTACCTACTCTAATAATGACCCATGAGTCCATAGCCTGCTCCAAAACATCTTACACAATACTTTTAAGGGAGTTAGGCTACACATTAGTACCCAACTTGTTCTCACTTTTGCATGGTGTTATTACCATATTCATATTTGCCAGCATTTGAATATAACACACATTCACATCCTATCCTACACTGGAGCTCCCCAGGGGTGCGTGCTCAGTCCCCTCCTGTACTCCCTGTTCACCCAGGACTGCATGGCCAGGGACGACTCCAACACCATCATAAAGTTTGCTGATGACACAACAGTGGTAGGCCTGATCACCGACAATGACGAGACAGCCTATAGGTAGGAGGTCAGAGACCTGGCCGGGTGGTGCCAGAATAACAACCTATTCCTCAATGTAACCAAGACTAAGGAGATGATTGTGGACTACAGGAAAAGGAGAACTGAGCATGTCCCCATTCTCATCGACGGGGCTGTAGTGGAGCAGGTTGAGAGCTTCAAATTCCTTGGTGTCCACATCAACAACAAACTAGATTGGTCCAAACACACCAAGACAGTCGTGAAGAGGGCACGACAAAGCCTGTTCCCCCTCAGGAAACTCTAAGTATTTGGCATGGGTCCTGAGATCCTCAAAAGCTTCTACAGCTGCAACATCGAGAGCATCCCGACCGGTTGCATCACTGCCTGGTACGGCAATTGCTCGGCCTCCGACCGCAAGGCACTTCAGAGGGTAGTGCGTACGGCCCAGTACATCACTGGGGCAAAGCTGCCTGCAATCCAGGACCTCTACACCAGGCGGTGTCAGAGGAAGGCCCTAAAAATTGTCAAAGGCCCCAGCCACCCCAGTCATAGACTGTTCTCTCTACTACCGCATGACAAGCGGTACCGGAGTGCCAAGTCTAGGACAAAAAGGCTTCTCAACAGTTTTTACCTCCAAGCCATAAGACTACTGAACAGTTAACCAAATGGTTACCCGGACTATTTGCATTGTGTGCCCCCCCAACCCCTCTTTTACGCTGCTGCTACACTCTGTTTATCTTATATGCATTGTCACTTTAACTATATATTAATTTACATACTACCTACATTGGCCCGACCAACCAGTGCTCCGGTACATTGGCTAACCGGGCTATCTGCATTGTGTCCCACCACCCGCCAACCCCCCTTTTTACACTTCTGCTACTCTGTTCATCATATATGCATCGTCACTTTAACGATACCTACATGTACATACTACCTCAATCAGCCTGACTAACAGGTGTCTGTATATATCCTTGCTACTCTTTTCTCAAATGTCTTTTTACTGTTGTTTTATTTCTTTACACACTCACTCACACACACACACACACATACAGTTTTTTCCCCGCACCATTGGTTTGAGCCTGTAAGTAAGCATTTTACTGTAAGCTGTTGTATTCGGCGCACGTGACAAATAAAATTGGATTTGATTTGATATATTCATCTGTTTATGTAACGCAATGTAAACCGACAATATGGTATTTTCTCACAAGTTCACCCAATTAGCTACACGTCTAGACATTTGCACTGAAATGCCGCAGGATACAAAGCTGGTTCTTCATTAGCATAGAAAGACATTGACTTTATATGGAACCAAACAGATTTGATAGAGAGGTATACAGTGTCAATACCCTACTAATGGCATTCATGATAGTAATCAGAAATTCAACCAGGCTGCTGTACACAGGCTCTGCATTTAAATAAACCTGTCAAAACTTGTTGTTTGTTTGTAATTCCATTGTTTTAGTTTTTATAAAAGACACACCTGAGCATTTTGACTCAATTTGACAAAGCCAATTACCCTCATTCTTCCAAACTCCCTGGAGTTGTCATTCTGTGTTTTGGGGATGCAATGGAGCTGAAGAATGTTTGATTATGTATCACCAAAAGTTTGTTATAGTTTGGGAATCCCACTCCCCAGTTAGAACTTGGCTTCTGCATTCTGCATTTTGACAGAAATGTGTGTGTGTGTGTGTGTTTGTGTGTTTGTGTATGCATGTGTGAGCTAAAGTTAATGACATTGAACAATTGAAAGCCTAAGTGACAATAATTTCACTGCCAATTAACCGATTTTAAAGGCATATGCAGTAATGCCATTTATCCACGCATTTTGGCACATTGAATCAAACCCAGGTTGATCAGAATTCAGTGCTGCAGCTTATCTGAGTCCCAAATGGCACCCTATTGCTCATAGAGAGCCATGTGGGCCCTGGTCAAAAGTAGTTCCCTGTAGTGCACTATATAGGCAATAGGGTGCCATTTGGGACTCGGCCCCTTATCCAAACACCCCATCTGATGAGGTTAGAATGAGACTCACCAGGGAAGTATCCCCTCAAGTGTCTGCTGTGCATGGTGCTAACAGTCTCTCTCTCTCTCTCTCTCTCTCTCGCTCTCTCTCTCTCTCTCTCTCTCTCTCTCTCTCTCTCTCTCTCTCTCTCTCTCTCTCTCTCTCTCTCTCTCTCTCTCTCTCTCTCTCTCTCTCTGTGTCTCTCTGTCTCTCTCTCTCTCTCTGTCTCTCTCTCTCTCTCTCTCTCTCTCTCTCTCTCTCTCTGTGTGTCTCTCTGTCTCTCTCTCTCTCTCTCTCTCTCTCTCTCTCTCTCTCTCTCTCTCTCTCTCTCTCTCTCTCTCTCTCTCTCTCTCTCTCTCTCTCTCTCTCTCTCTGTCTCTCGCTGCTCTCTCTCTCTCTGTCTCTCTCTGTGTCTCTCTCTCTATCTCTCCCTCTCTCTCCCCCCTTTCCCCACCTGCTCCCTCTGTACTTAAGCCCCCCCGCATTAGTTGGCATGACATAGGCGACCGACACATGCTTGTAATGCACTGTCCCTCAGAGCCCTGCGGTGAGAGGGAGGGAATGAGGGACAGAAAGAGGGATGGAGGTAGAGGATAAGGTAGGGGGAGAGTGCGAGAAAGCCTTGAGTCCCATTGAGATTGCCCTCTGAAACCACATATCCCTAGAGGGCTAGAGTGAGAGGGAGAATAGAGAGGGAGGAACAGAGAGACAGATAGGGAGAAAGGGAGAGGATGGATGAGACAAACATAGAAAGTGGGATGGAATAAAAGAGAGAGGGGGAGAGAGAAAGAGAGATGTGGTTGAAAGTGAAAGGTCTTTGACTTGTTAGAAATCTCCCACAGATTCCCACCTGTTGTGGCCCTAATAGGGTTGTGTGTCCCCGAGGTTCCCCATACGCCCCGCAGCCAGAGGGGAGGCCTACTCAACATGTAGAGGAAACATTTACTTGCCATATTAATCTTGTTCATTTTCACCCTTGATACCACGCCTGCTGTTACAGCGGCCTAATTTGATGTCGTTACAACCACTTTAAGCGTACAATTGTTTTCTCTGCTGATTGCCCCGGCAACACGTTACGCCTGTAAAGCCCCTTGAAATTGAAAATCTGAATCCAAATCAGAGAAAAAAAGTATCCACTGAAGGAGGCGTAGAGGAGCGAGGGAAGGAGGAAATAAAGGAAATAGAAAGAGAGGATATAAGGAAGGAGGAGATGAGGAAATAAAAATGGGAAGTCAAAAGAAAACTAAAAGGAGGAGTCTTAAGAGATTTCTTTCCCTTTTGTGTCCAAAATGGCGACCCTAATACACATTAGTACTTCATTTTGTGATATGTCTCAAGACTCCTGTCTGATTATTTTTTACCCAGAAATGTGTGTGTGTTTAATCCCATGATTCCCCTGGGGCTACTGTAAATTATGTATGGTAAATCTATGATGAAACATGGTGGGGAGAGACTAGTCACCTTTTAATGCGAGTGGAGCAGAGCCGGAGTAAGCCAAAGTGTGCGGCCTTGAAGACGGATCAAAGCACCAAGCTGTAATAGATGATAGGGTTTAATCATGTCTAGCTACCACCTCTCTCTCTCTCTCTCTCTCGCTCTCTCTCGTGTGCCAACTCTCTCTCTCTCTCTCTGTTTTGTGAGCCATATCAGTCTCTCTCTCGCTCTCTCTCTCTTGCTCTTTAGTAAACCCTACAAGAGATACCATGGTTATCATTGTCAATCATTGTCTTACAAGAATCACAAGCCACTAACATTGCAAGCAGAGATTCAGCAGCCTTGAATTCAGAAGTTCAGCACCACATGACAGTGGACAGCAGCCTGTCAATCACACTGATGGGTGAATTCCATGTTACATGAGTAGGTCTGAAGAAGAAGCCTGGTACGGAAACGTTCCCTATGAACTATGTTTGCTAGCTTGTTTCAGCCATATTTAATTTTTTTGATTTTCCAAACCAAACGTTACAATGGTAGGTAAAATAAAATAAAATACATTGCCCCAATGTTTCTTAGATCTGCACCCACACAAGTTCTTAAAGTTCTTAACATCCAAATCAAGCATGTTTATCTCCCGGACCATGATGTATTTCATTGTCCCCCACCCACACATGGCCATAAACTATACTGGACGCTCCGAGGTGAAGTATCTCCTAGATGCAGATCTAGGATCAGATCCCCTCCACCAATCCTAATGCTAAACTGTCCCAAGATCAGCGTCTGGGGGCAACTTCATCCTATACCATACTTGACAAGTGCATAAAACATAACCATAGAGCTCAAGATGAGCAGATATCTCTTTATCTCATGCTCCTACTTTTTTGTTATTTTGGATCCCTTTCTCCCCCTTTCTTTTTGTTGGGTGAGTCTCATGGTTGGGTGAGTCTCATGAGTAGCCATTTAATCCTCTCCATCCCCTCTGGCCCGAAAGCCTCACTGAGCCTCACTATCCATCTACTCCTGTCCTTGGCGTTGCCCCAGAAAACATGTTACTCTTGTAAAACCTACCATGAACAATACTTGAAAAGGCCTTGAATAATATAAGATAAGGCATTGTTTCATTTATAAACCCCATGTCCATTCTGTTTATTAAGAATAAAATAGAATAGAATATATTTTTTCCCCCCAAAGGAATAAATGGCATCTCTAAATAAATGTTTGGAAAGCATACGGATAATGACATTGCCTGTGGAAAAACTCATAGCTCTTCATGCTCATTTCAAATAAAATAACTTTCTCCTAAAGTAGTATCCACTATTTGGTTTCCATAGACATTGCACTTTAAACCGAGCTCGCTCATTAATCAATGGTGTGCTTATAGAGTTTATTGAACTCTGACTCAGCCATCAGAAAGCTGTAGAGCGAGAGCTCTGTTAGGATTTAGTCAATGTTCTTGAAAGTGGAATCTTTACACTTCTCCTCTGCACTGAATTGCCACTCCCCAGGCCTGTGGAAATATGGCATTGATGAATAACATGAGTTGGGCAGTAGATATCTATCAAATCACACCATGCCAAGTGCTATAGTTTTAAGGACTGAGCACCCGGGCTTATAACTTGCTCACACATCTCTCATCTCTCTCTGCTCCTCCCTTGTTCCATAATGGATTATTTGGCTCTGTCCTCTTTTTCTCCTTCCTTCTGTCTGCCTGCTCTCTTTCTCACTCATTCCTCTTCTTTCCCCGTCTCTCTTTCCTTAATATCTCCTCTGTTTCCTTCTCTTTCCTCTTCTTTCCCCGTCTCTCTTTCCTTAATATCTCCTCTGCTTCCTTCTCTTTCCTCTTCTTTCCCCGTCTCTCTTTCCTTAATATCTCCTCTGCTTCCTTCTCTTTCCTCTTCTTTCCCCCCGTCTCTCTTTCCTTAATATCTCCTCGGCTTCCTTCTCTTTCCTCTTCTTTCCCCCGTCTCTCTTTCCTTAATATCTCCTCGGCTTCCTTCTCGTTCCTCTTCTTTCCCCGTCTCTCTTTCCTTAATATCTCCTCTGCTTCCTTCTCTTTCCTCTTCTTTCCCCCGTCTCTCTTTCCTTAATATCTCCTCTGCTTCCTTCTCTTTCCTCTTCTTTCCCCGCCTCTCTTTCCTTAATATCTCCTCTGCTTCCTTCTCTTTCCTCTTCTTTCCCCGCTTCTTTCCTTAATATCTCCTCTGCTTCCTTCTCTTTCCTCTTCTTTCCCCGTCTCTCTTTCCTTAATATCTCCTCTGCTTCCTTCTCTTTCCTCTTCTTTCCCCGTCTCTCTTTCCTTAATATCTCCTCTGCTTCCTTTTCTCTTTCTCTCTTTCCTTAATATCTTCTTTCCCCTCTTCTTTCCCCATCTCTCTTTCCTTAATATCTCCTCTGCTTCCTTCTCTTTCCTCTTCTTTCCCCGTCTCTCTTTCCTTAATATCTCCTCTGCTTCCTTCTCTTTCCTCTTCTTTCCCCGTCTCTCTTTCCTTAATATCTCCTCTGCTTCCTTCTCTTTCCTCTTCTTTCCCCGTCTCTCTTTCCTTAATATCTCCTCTGCTTCCTTCTCTTTCCTCTTCTTTCCCCGTCTCTCTTTCCTTAATATCTCCTCTGCTTCCTTCTCTTTCCTCTTCTTTCCCCGCCTCTCTTTCCTTAATATCTCCTCTGCTTCCTTCTCTTTCCTCTTCTTTCCCCCCTTCTCTCTTTTTCCTTAATATCTCCTCTGCTTCCTTCTCTTTCCTCTTCTTTCCCCCCGTCTCTCTTTCCTTAATATCTCCTCTGCTTCCTTCTCTTTCCTCTTCTTTCCCCGCTCTCTTTCCTTAATATCTCCTCTGCTTCCTTCTCTTTCCTCTTCTTTCCCCGTCTCTCTTTCCTTAATATCTCCTCTGCTTCCTTCTCTTTCCTCTTCTTTCCCCGTCTCTCTTTCCTTAATATCTCCTCTGCTTCCTTCTCTTTCCTCTTCTTTCCCCGTCTCTCTTTCCTTAATATCTCCTCTGCTTCCTTCTCTTTCCTCTTCTTTCCCCCGTCTCTCTTTCCTTAATATCTCCTCTGCTTCCTTCTCTTTCCTCTTCTTTCCCCCGTCTCTCTTTCCTTAATATCTCCTCTGCTTCCTTCTCTTTCCTCTTCTTTCCCCCGTCTCTCTTTCCTTAATATCTCCTCTGCTTCCTTCTCTTTCCTCTTCTTTCCCCGCCTCTCTTTCCTTAATATCTCCTCTGCTTCCTTCTCTTTCCTCTTCTTTCCCCGTCTCTCTTTCCTTAATATCTCCTCTGCTTCCTTCTCTTTCCTCTTCTTTCCCCCGTCTCTCTTTCCTTAATATCTCCTCTGCTTCCTTCTCTTTCCTCTTCTTTCCCCCGTCTCTCTTTCCTTAATATCTCCTCTGCTTCCTTCTCTTTCCTCTTCTTTCCCCGTCTCTCTTTCCTTAATATCTCCTCTGCTTCCTTCTCTTTCCTCTTCTTTCCCCGTCTCTCTTTCCTTAATATCTCCTCTGCTTCCTTCTCTTTCCTCTTCTTTCCCCGTCTCTCTTTCCTTAATATCTCCTCTGCTTCCTTCTCTTTCCTCTTCTTTCCCCCGTCTCTCTTTCCTTAATATCTCCTCTGCTTCCTTCTCTTTCCTCTTCTTTCCCCGTCTCTCTTTCCTTAATATCTCCTCTGCTTCCTTCTCTTTCCTCTTCTTTCCCCGTCTCTCTTTCCTTAATATCTCCTCTGCTTCCTTCTCTTTCCTCTTCTTTCCCCGCCTCTCTTTCCTTAATATCTCCTCTGCTTCCTTCTCTTTCCTCTTCTTTCCCCGTCTCTCTTTCCTTAATATCTCCTCTGCTTCCTTCTCTTTCCTCTTCTTTCCCCCGTCTCTCTTTCCTTAATATCTCCTCTGCTTCCTTCTCTTTCCTCTTTCTTTCCCCTCCTCTGCTTCCTTCTTTTCCTCTTCTTTCCCCGCCTCTCTTTCCTTAATATCTCCTCTGCTTCCTTCTCTTTCCTCTTCTTTCCCCGCCTCTCTTTCCTTAATATCTCCTCTGCTTCCTTCTCTTTCCTCTTCTTTCCCCCGTCTCTCTTTCCTTAATATCTCCTCTGCTTCCTTCTCTTTCCTCTTCTTTCCCCCGTCTCTCTTTCCTTAATATCTCCTCTGCTTCCTTCTCTTTCCTCTTCTTTCCCCGCCTCTCTTTCCTTAATATCTCCTCTGCTTCCTTCTCTTTCCTCTTCTTTCCCCCATCTCTCTTTCCTTAATATCTCCTCTGCTTCCTTCTCTTTCCTCTTCTTTCCCCCGTCTCTCTTTCCTTAATATCTCCTCTGCTTCCTTCTCTTTCCTCTTCTTTCATGCTCCCGCTTTCTCTTTCCTTAATATCTCCTCTGCTTTCCTTCTCTTTCCTCTTCTTTCCCCGTCTCTCTTTCCTTAATATCTCCTCTGAATTCCTTCTCTTTCAACCATCTTCTTTCCCCTCGGATGTTTCTTTCCTTAATATCTCCTCTGCTTCCTTCTCTTTCCTCTTCTTTCCCAACTTAATCTGTCTCTTTCCTTAATATCTCCTCTGCTTCCTTCTCTTTCCTCTTCTTTCCCCGTCTCTCTTTCCTTAATATCTCCTACTCTGAACTTCCTTCTCTTTCCTGACTTCAGAATTCCCAGTACCCTCTGTTTATAGTTCCTTAATATCTCCTCTGCTTCCTTCTCTTTCCTCTGTGTTATCCCCCCTTCTCTGTTTATAGTTCCCTTAATATCTCCTCTAGTTCCTTCTCTTTCCTCTTCTTTCCAGTAACCTCAAATGTCCTTAATATTACTCCTCAGAATTCCTTATCTTTAACCTCAAAATGTCTTATAGTTACAGTAATATATCTCCTCTGAATGTCTTTCCTCTTCTTTCCCCGAATGTGTCTTAGTTACAGTAACCTCAGAATGTCCTTATAGTTACAGTAACCTCAAATGTGTTATAGTTACAGTAACCTCAGAATATCTCCTCTGTTCCTTCTCTTTCCTCTTCTTTCCCCAGTAACCTCTTTCCTTATATATCTAACCTCTGAATGTCCTTCTAGTTCCAGTAACCTCTTTCCCCCTCAGAATGTGTTATTTCCTCAGAATATCTCCTCTGTTCCAGTACTCTTTCCTGTTTATAGTTCCTCAGAATGTCTCTTTCCTTAATATCTCCTCTGCTTCCTTCTCTTTCCTCTTCTTTCCCCCGTCTCAGAATCTTTCCTTAATATCTCCTCTGCTTCCTTCTCTTTCCTCTTGTGTTTAGTTACAGTAACCTCTTTCCTTAATATCTCCTCTAACCTTCTGTTTATAGTTCTTTCCCTCAAATGTGTTATAGTTAATAACTCCTCTGTTCCTTCTCTAACCTCTTGTTTCCCCGTTACTAACTTTCCTTATAGTTATCCTCAGAATGTGTTATAGTTACAGTAACCTCACTGTTATAGTTAACTCTCAAAATGTTCTTTAGTTACCCCGTAACCTCTCTTTCCTTAATATCTCCTCTGTTTAGTTACTAACTTTGTGTTATTTCCCCGTAACCTCTGTTTCCTAGTAATATCTCCTGTGCTATAGTTACAGTAACCTCTTCTTTCCCCGTGTCTTATAGTTAATAACTCCTCTGTGTTCCTTCTCTTTCCTCTTCTTTCCCCGTCTCTCTTTCCTTAATATCTCCTCTGTGTTCCTTCTTTTCCTCTTCTTTCCCAGTAACCTCAAAATGTGTTATAGTTACAGTAACCTCTCTTTATAGTTACAGTAACCCCAAAATGTGTTAATATCTCCTCCTTCAGAATTTCCTCTTATTTCCAGTAATCTCAGAATGTTTATTAATATCTAACCTCAAAATGTTTATAGTTTAACCTCTTCTGTGTTCTTTCCTTAATATCTCCTCTGAATTCCTTCTAGTTCCTCTTCTTTCCCAGTAACCTCAGAATCTTTCCTTAATATCTCCTCTGCTTCCTTCTCTTTCCTCTTCTTTCCCCAGTAACTCTCTTTCCTTAATATCTCCTCTGCTTCCTTCTCTTTCCTCTTGTTTTCCCTCAAAATGTCTTTCCTTAATAACCTCAGAATGTGTTATAGTTACAGTAACCTCAGAATGTGTTATAGTTACAGATTTCCTATAGTTCTTTCCCCTTAATGTGTTTAGTTACAGTAACCTCCTCTGCTTCCTTCTCTTTCCTCTTCTTTAGTTACAGTAACCTCAGAATGTGTTATAGTTACAGTATCCCTCAGAATGTGTTATAGTTACCTCTTCTCAAAATGTGTTATAGTTAAGTAACCTCCTGTGCTTCCTTCTCTTTCCTCAGAATTGTTATAGTTACTAACTTTGTGTTATAGTAATATCTCCTCAGAATCCTTCTCTTTCCTCTTCTTTCCCAAAATGTGTTATAGTTCCTTAATATCTCCTCTGCTTCCTTATAGTTCCTCTTCTTTAGTTACAGTAACCTAGATATCTCCTCTAGTTCCTCTGTTTCCTAGTTACTTTCCCCAGAATGTGTTATAGTTAATAACTCCTCAGAATGTGTTATAGTTCCAGTAACTTCTTTCCCTCAAAATGTGTTATAGTTACAGTAACTCAAATGTGTTATAGTTACAGTAACTCTTTCCTAGTTCAGTAACCTCAAATGTGTTTAGTTAATAACTCAAATGTGTTATAGTTACAGTAACCTCAAAATGTGTTTCCCAGTAACCTCTCTTTCCTTACAGTAACTCTCTGCTTCCTTACTCTAACCTCTTCTTTAGTTACAGTAACCTCAAAATTCCTTATAGTTACTAACCTCAGAATGTGTTCTAGTTACAGTAATATCTCAAAATGTGTTATCTTTCAGTAACCCAGAATGTCTTTCCTTAATATCTCCTGTGTTATAGTTACTAACCTCAGAATCTTCTTTCCCCTCAGAATGTGTTATAGTTCTTTCCTCAGAATGTGTTATAGTTACAGTAACCTCAGAATGTGTTAGTTACAGTAATCTCAGAATGTGTTAATATCTCCTCTGCTTCCTTCTCTTTGTCTTATAGTTCCCCAGTCTCTCTTTAGTTAATATCTCCTCTGAATGTCCTTCTCTTTCCTCTTCTTTTCCTCAGAATGTTTATAATAACCTCAGAATGTGTTATAGTTCTTTAACCTCAGAATGTGTTATAGTTACAGTAACCTCAAAATGTGTTATAGTTACTTAACCTCAGAATGTGTTTAGTTTTCCCCAAAATGTCTTTCCTTACAGTAACCTCAGAATGTCCTCTATAGTTACAGTAACCCCAAAATGTGTTATAGTTACAGTAACCTCAAATGTCCTTATAGTTCAGTAACCTCTTGTGTTATAGTTACAGTAACCTTTCAAATGTTCCTATAGTTACAGTAACCTCTTGTTATAGTTACAGTAACCCTTAAAATATCTCCTCTGTTCCAGTAACTCTTTGTCTTCAGTAACCTCCCTTTTCCTCTTCTTTCCCCGTGTGTTATAGTTTAACCTTAATAATGTTCCTTCTCTTTCCTCTTCTTTCCCCCGTTATAGTTACAGTAACCTCAGAATGTTTCCTTAAGTATCTCAGAATGTGTTATAGTTCTTAACCTCTGTCTTTCCCCCTCAAAATGTCTCTCTTTCCTTAATATCTCCTCTGAATGTCCTTATAGTTTCCTCTTGTTTATAGTTATCTTTCCTCAGAATATTACAGTAACCTCAGAATGTGTTCCCTCTCTTTATAGTTACTTTAACCTCAGAATGTGTTATAGTTACAGTAACTCCTCTGTGTTATAGTTACAGTAACCTCAGAATGTGTTATAGTTACAGTAACCTCTGTGTTATAGTTCCTCAGAATGTGTTATAGTTACAGTAACCTCAGAATGTGTTATAGTTACAGTAATCTCAGAATTCTTTCCCAGTAACTCAAAATTTCCTTATATCTCCTCAGAATTCCTTCTAGTTTCCTCTTCTTTAGTTACAGTAACTCTGTTTATAGTTAATATAATCCTCTGAATTCCTTATAGTTACAGTAACCTCTGTCTTTAGTTACAGTAACCTCAGAATGTGTTATCTTTCCTCAGAATGTGTTATAGTTACAGTGACCTCAAATGTGTTCTGTTCCAGTCTCTTTCCTCTTCTTTCCCCATCTGTCTTATAGTTACAGTAACTCCTCTGAATGTGTTATAGTTCCTCTTCTTTCCCCAGTAACCTCAGAATTAATATCTCCTCTGTGTTATAGTTACAGTCCTCTTCTTTCCCCGTCTCTCTTTCCTTAATATCTCCTCTGCTTTACAGTAACCTCTCTTTCCTCAAAATTCTTTCCCCTCAAAATGTCTTTAGTTACAGTAACTCAAAATGTGTTTAGTTACAGTAACTTTCCTCTTCTTTCCCCCGTAGTTACTTTAACCTCAATATCTCCTAGTTACTTAACCTCAGAATGTTTATCTTACAGTAATCCCAGAATGTCTTTCCTTAATAACTCCTGTGCTTCCTTACAGTAACTTTCCTCTTATTTCCCCCGTAATCTCAGAATGTGTTATAGTTACAGTAACCTCAAAATGTGTTATAGTTACAGTAACTCTCAAAATGTGTTATAGTTACCCTCAGAATGTGTTATAGTTAATAACTCAGAATGTGTTTAGTTACAGTAATCTCTTTCCTCTTACAGTAACCCCAGAATGTGTTATTTCCAATATCTCCTCTGCTTCCTTATAGTTTCAGAATCTTCTTTTACAGTGACTCTCTTTTACCTTAATATCTCCTCTGCTTCCTTCTCTTTCCTCTTCTTTCCCAGTAACCTCAGAATGTGTTATAGTTCCTCTGTTTATAGTTACTTTAACCTCAGAATGTGTTTCCCAGTAACCTCAAAATCTTTAGTTAATATCTCCTCTGCTTCCTTCTCTTTCCTCTTCTTTCCCCCCGTCTTCTTTCCTTAATATCTCCTATAGTTCCTTCTCTTTCCTCTTATTTCCCCAGTAACTCTCTTTCAGAATATCTCCTCTAGTTCAGTAACCTCAAAATTCTCTCTTAACTCAAAATCTCCTTATAGTTACTCTCCTCTTCTTTCCCCCGTCTCTCTTTCCTTAATATCTCCTCTGTTCCTTCTCTTAACCTCTTCTTAGTCCCAGTAACCTCAAATCTTTATAGTTACAGTAACTCCTCTGCTTCCTTCTCTTGTCTTATAGTTACAGTAACCTCAGAATTTCCTAGTTACAGTAATCTCCTCTGTTCCTTCTCTTTCCTCTGTCTTATCCCCAGTAACCTCTTTCCTTAATATCTCCTCTGTTCCTTCTCTTTCCTCTTCTTTCCCAGTAACTCTCTTTCCTTAATATCTCCTCTGCTTCCTTATCTTTCCTCTTCTTTCCCCGTTACAGTCTCTTTCCTTAATATCTCCTCTGTTCCTTCTCTTTCCTCTTCTTTCCCCGTTCTCTTTCCTTATATCTCCTCTGTGTTCCTTCTCTTTCCTCTTGTTTCCCCCGTTCTCTTTCCTTAATATCTCCTCTGCTTCCTTCTCTTTCCTCTTCAGTCCTCAGAATGTGTTATAGTTCTCTCTTTCCTTAATATCTCCTCTGCTTCCTTCTCTTTGTGTTATAGTTTTCCCCAGAATGTGTTTTCCTTAATATAACCTCTGAATTCCTTATAGTTCCTCTTCTTTCCCCCGTCTCTCTTTCCTTAACAGTAACCTCAGAATGTATTATAGTTCCTATCTCCTCTGTTACTTCCTTCTCTTTCCTCTTCTTTCCCCGTAACCTCAAAATCTTTCCTTAATATCTAACCTCTGTGTTCCTTCTACTTTCCTCAGAATGTGTTTAGTTACAGTAACCTCAAATGTGTTATAGTTACAGTATCCTCTCTTTCCTAGTTACAGTAACCTCAAAATGTGTTATAGTTACAGTAACCTCAATATCTCCTCTGCTTCCTTCTCTTTCCTCTTCTTTCCCCAGTAACTCAGAATGTGTTATAGTTACAGTAACTCTCTTGTGTTATTTACAGTAACCTCAATATAACTCCTCTGTTCCTTTACAGTAACCTCTGTGTTTCACAGTAATCTCAGAATGTGTTATAGTTACAGTAACTCAGAATGTGTTATAGTTACTTCCCAGTAACTACTCATTTCAACGTAGATAATTGGGTCATATTTGGTTGAGACGTTGATCAATGAGATTACGACCTATATTCACCCACTCAAAAAGACAGCCAAAAGTTAAGTCGAATATCCAATCAAATCACTGCGTTTTCAACCATCTAAAAGCACCAGACATTTCCAATGGAAAAAAACCTCTCGGATGTTTTGTTTAGTTGTAACCCAACCATTTAAAAGCACAGTAAAGTTCAACTGGGGATACAATGTCAGATATCCTGTTTAGTTACACAACAACTTAATCTGTTATCAGTGTGCTTCATCGAATAGCACAACCAAATGACCTGGATTGCAGCTGAGATTACAATGAAGTGCATGGTGCATCAAGATTCTTCACAGATTATTACAGCAATCGTGAGGATCTCCCCAGACCTGTGACGACCTATGCATGCTACTTTGAACATGCACGTTTTATATGATTACAGAAGAAGACAAGTTACAGTGACCTCAGAATGTGTTACAGTTCCAGTACCCTCAGAATGTGTTATAGTTCCTCAGAATGTGTTATAGTTACAGTAACCTCAGAATGTGTTATAGTTACAGTAACCTCAAAATGTGTTATAGTTACAGTAACCTCAAAATGTGTTATAGTTACAGTAACCTCAAAATGTGTTATAGTTACAGTAACCTCAGAATGTGTTATAGTTACAGTAACCTCAAAATGTGTTATAGTTACAGTAACCTCAGAATGTGTTATAGTTACAGTAACCTCAAAATGTGTTATAGTTACAGTAACCTCAAAATGTGTTATAGTTACAGTAACCTCAAAATGTGTTATAGTTACAGTAACCTCAGAATGTGTTATAGTTACAGTAATCTCAGAATGTGTTATAGTTACAGTAACCTCAAAATGTGTTATAGTTACAGTAACCTCAGAATGTGTTATAGTTACAGTAATCTCAGAATGTGTTATAGTTACAGTAACCTCAAAATGTGTTATAGTTACAGTAACCTCAAAATGTGTTATAGTTACAGTAATCTCAGAATGTGTTATAGTTACACTAACCTCAAAATGTGTTATAGTTACAGTAACCTCAGAATGTGTTATAGTTACAGTAACCTCAGAATGTGTTATAGTTACAGTAATCTCAGAATGTGTTATAGTTACACTAACCTCAAAATGTGTTATAGTTACAGTAACCTCAAAATGTGTTATAGTTACAATAACCTCAAAATGTGGCCATGGATGTATTACTCATTTTAAGGTTTAATGGTACATTTGTTTGTAAGATAGCCTTAACTTTAGGCTATTTAGTGTATTACAAAAGTAATATTAAATATTGTGTTTGGTTGACAACACAAACATACAGTGGGGCAAAAAAGTATTTAGTCAGCCACCAATTGTGCAAGTTCTCCCACTTAAAAAAGATGAGAGAGGCCTGTAATTTTCATCATAGGTACACTTCAACTATGACAGACAAAATGAGGGGAAAAAATCCAGAAAATCATATTGTAGGATTTTTTTATTAATTTATTTGCAAATTATGATGGAAAATAAGTATTTGGTCACCTACAAACAAGCAAGATTTCTGGCTCTCACAGACCTGTAACTTCTTCTTTAAGAGGCTCCTCTGTCCTCGTTACCTGTAATAATGGCACCTGTTTGAACTTGTTATCAGTATAAAAGACACCTGTTCACAACCTCAAACAGTCACACTCCAAACTCCACTATGGCCAAGACCAAAGAGCTGTCAAAGGACACCAGAAACAAAATTGTGGACCTGCACCAGGCTGGGAAGACTGAATCTGCAATAGGTAAGCAGCTTGGTTTGAAGAAATCAACTGTGGGAGCAATTATTAGGAAATGGAAGACATACAAGACCACTGATAATCTCCCTCGATCTGGGGATCCACGCAAGATCTCACCCCGTGGGGTCAAAATGATCACAAGAACGGTGAGCAAATATCCCAGAACCACACAGGGGGAACTAGTGAATGACCTGCAGAGAGCTGGGACCAAAGTAACAAAGCCTACCATCAGTAACACACCACGCCGCCAGGGACTCAAATCCTGCAGTGCCAGTACATGTCCAGGCCCGTCTGAAGTTTGCTAGAGAGCATTTGGATGATCCAGAAGAAGATTGGGAGAAAGTCATATGGTCAGATGAAACCAAAATATAACTTTTTGGTAAAAACTCAACTCGTTGTGTTTGGAGGACAAAGAATTATGAGATGCATCCAAAGAACACCATACCTACCATGAAGCATTGGGGTGGAAGCATCATGCTTTGGGGCTGTTTTTCTGCAAAGGGACCAGGACGACTGATCCGTGTAAAGGAAAGAATGAATGGGGCCATGTATCGTGAGATTTTGAGTGAAAACCTCCTTCCATTAGCAAAGGCATTGAAGATGAAACGTGGCTGGGTCTTTCAGCATGACAATGATCCCAAACACACAGGTTTTCTACAAATATAATAAATTATATGTTGGATTCACGTCCCCGTCTGTAATGGTCTGGGTGTAGCTGGTGCAGAGGCGTCAGGCGCAGGGCAGCAGAGATGAGTAACAGAAGTGACTTTACTCAAATATTCCAATAACATTTCGTAAATACTGAGCCCACAATAACGGACCGAACATACATAAAACAATCACGCACAAAAACCACGGGGAAATCAGAGGGTTTAATAATGAACATGTAATTGGGGAATTGAAACCAGGTGTGTAAAACCAAGACAAAACAAATGGAAAATGAAAAGTGGATCGGCGGTGGCTAGAAAGCCAGTGACGTCGACCTCCGAACTCCGCCCGAACAAGGAGAGGGACCGACTTCAGCGGAAGTCGTGACACCATCTTAACCAAAAATATAAGTTAAAGAGTTGGACTAAATCCAATCAAACTTTATTCAAAGTATATTCAAAGTTTGATTTGATTTGATTTGATTTAGTACTATTCTTGAACTTTGATTTTTGGAGATACATCTCCTTCAAATGTTGATATTTGTTTGTATTGACAACCAAACGTAAATCAATGTCACTAAATATATATTTTTTAATGTCAACTAGAGCTTGAAACCCTAGGCCTATTGTATTGTCAATGTTTTGTTTCATTCTGGGTTGAATTGGAACAATCGCTATTGATGACTTTGCAAATGTGATACAGGCCAAATACCATCATTGATGAAATATGAGTGAGAAAGTATGGTCACATTTCATTTGTTCTGTTAAACCTACCCTTTGGAATGACTTTGATACCAACAGTGAATCTATTTAGTTTCTCAGTGGAGATCCCACAACAAGCATTCTCACAATAGCACATTGGCAATAGCCAGAGACAAATATAATAGCTAAGCAGGGAAGGGCTTGGTTAAAACCTTAGAATGGAGACCGAAGGGTAGCAGTAGATAGATCAGTTAGGAAGTGCTGCCCAGCCTATTGTTTCTGACAGTGGGTAAAACAGAGAAAATGTGATGTTGTTTTAAAGGTACAAAATCAACATATTTCATACAAGGTTTGTCTATGTCTCTCTCTCTCTCTCTCTCTCTCTCTCTCTCTCTCTCTCTCTCTCTCTCTCTCTCTCTCTCTCTCTCCCTCTCTCTCTCTCTCTCTCTCTCTCGCTCTGATGATTCGGCAGTAATGAGTGCAGCAGCTGAAGGTGGGGCTGGCTGGAGGTGAGCTGGAGTAAGCCAGCAAGTTAATGAGGATAGCGACCTTGGTTTGTGCCTGGGGTAGAAAGCGAGAGAAAACGTGGGAGGAAGAGAGAGGCAGAGAGAAACATACAGAGAGATGGATGTTCTCCTTTGTTACTGTAATGCCTATTTTCGTCAATTCACAAATGCATTTAGTTTCTAATTGTGGCACTTGCAAATGCCACGGAGGTTATGTGGGCCGTGTGCATAATCAAAGGGATAATCTTAGAGTGAATGAGGAAGGAAGACAGAGCTGAAGTCTGGGTGGGTGTCTGGGGGAAAGATGTTTCCACGTAGAAGAGATGGCCTCATTTAAACTTGGCCCGATGGTACCATTGATGCACTGCATAGAATTTGATGGGTGTTGTCATCCTCATTCTAGCAGGTCTTTCACTCTCTCTGTTCCTCTCTCTCTCCTTTTTCCCTACTCAGCCTGCCAATTACTCCCTCTAATGCGGACACCCTGTTGTTCTTGTTCATCCTCTTTTCCTCTCGCTCTCTTTCTGTCTCTCTCTCTCCCTCATTTGATCCCTGTTTCCTTTGTAGCGCTCCCAAATCAATCGGAATTAATTCCGCCATCTCTTATCGTCGACGCCACCGTCCCCCATCCCTCTCCACGTCAACACTATCTTCACTCCATCTCTCTCTCTCTCTCTCTCTCTCTCTCTCTCTCTCTCTCTCTCTCTCTCTCTCTCTCTCTCTCTCTCTCTCTCTCTCTCTCTCTCTCATTCGCTCCCATGCTCCCTCTTTCTGTTCCACAGCAACTCACTAAGAATGGTCTTCTTTTGCTCTCCTCTCTTCCAGGGTTCACTCCCCAGAGTTGGGGAACAATGAGTTGATTAGATGTGCATGGCATACCAGGGCACAGACGATTCCATCCCGGAGAATTGCATTGCTCAAGGTGGCGTCATGCATAAGATATAGTGCTACCAGTCTGGCACTCTGAAATATGCTACACTGCTATACTGCTACGTATTGTGAGATGATATACTATTGTGGGTCGAGATGAATCGCTATCTATCCCGGCTCGGTCTATAAGCTGCATGTATGGCAGTTTGTTGTCTCCAAACGATGCATCAGTCACTCCTATCCGAAGTAGAGACTATGCTATTCTTTGACATTCACAGTGCAATAACAAATGGATCCGAATGACACATTATTTTGACTTGGGATTGCTAGCTAGGATATTTATTGGCTTTCACCGGAGAACAGAGTGAGAAAGTTGACATAGACTGGCTACCTTCCTCCTGGAAAAATGATGACTAACTTCAAATGCTTTTACATGCTTCATTATGAACCTCAGAACAGCTTCTTTGTGAAATAAACAAACAAAACACGAGCATCAATTCAATGAAAAGACCATCAAAACCCAGTTGAGTTTTTTCTTCTCTTCCTCTTTGTTTCCCTTGTTCACTCTTTGATGGTCCTCCCTTTGTGAGGCTCAGCAACAGTTGCACGGAAACATCTTTCCCCCGAAGAAGAAGTTATGAAGTGTTAGCCTTCTGATTGATGGAGAAATGGAAGAGAATTGCCAAACCTTTTTTGGTGTCAAGGGAGAAGGGGCCAGCTAGATAGAGAAACGGCCGAGGACAGTGTATACTCAGAGAGACTGAAGGAGACAGACTTGGGTTCTAATACTATTTTAAATCATTTAAAATACTCTATCTGTACTCATCCACCTTCTGCGGTGTCTGCGACAACCCGATGCATCCGGTCTTCAGGGGAAATGGAAGAGAGCCTGTGGCGCTTTTGGACGTTAACAAGGCACTCCATGTTAACTCCTCCTCCACATTTACTGAATTGGTTCGACAGTGTAGAGGAGAACCTCCACCGTAAGGGCCAGAAAGAAAGAACACTTTTATGCCTGCTCGATTGACCTTGCCTGGCTTAATGGACCTATAGAAGAGTCCTAAAACTACTAACCCCACCTATCTGGCAATCCAGACAGACCAGAGCAAACGCTCAAAGTTTCTCAAAGATTTCAAAGAGCATTGGATCCCAGGTATGGAAGGAAATCACAAAATGCAACAACATTGTTTTGGAAATCATCAGGGTTTGGCTGAGGTTTCCCGTGAAGCTGGAGGTGTTTATTTGCAAGTCATTACCAAAACGCCATGCCGAGAAACAGTAGTCAGCTATTTGTACTGCCTAAGCAGACGGGCTGTAGACAGTGTAGGGGTATCCATCTTTGACGACGCCACAACACAGACGCTCTCCAACGCACGAGCGCCGCGGTGTCATCAATCTTGGTCGATACATATTTTCTCAAAGGGTTGGCTGTGTATGGTTGGTCTTGAGAGAAGGATGGAGGGAGGGTGGATTGAGAAGTAGAAAGAGAGAGAGAGAGAGAGTGTGAGTCGTGGAAATGTAATCATTCTGTACACAGTCGAGGCATTCAGGGTTCGAAATTGTTGAGATAACTCTCAAATGAATGCTTACACATTACGTTAATCTGTGAGCCCATTCAGCACAACTAGAGAATTGACTGGATGGCTTTTAAAATAGATTTTTCGGCAACATCTGCACTGTTAAAGGAAAACTCCACCCAAAAACGATCTTGAGGTATTTGTTTTACTAGTCCTTTGGTGACATTGTCCCAAAATGTTTTGTTGCCAGCAATCACATTCGATGCTGAATTTCATGCTGCATAATGCATTATACAGGGATGATTTCCATATTTATAAAGTTACACATCTTGAAAACATGATTTCTGACAAGCAAAACATTTTGGGAGTATGTCAACAATGCACTAATGAAACAAATACCAAAAATATTGTTTTGGGTGTAATGCAATGTATGATTAATACATTTTTATTTTATTTGACCTTTTCTTTTAGCTCGGCAAGTCAGTTTTAAGAACAAATTCTTATTTACAATGACGGCCTAGCCCTGCCAAACCCGGACCAATTGTGCGCCGCCCTATGGGACTCCCAATCACAGCTGGATGTGATACAGCCGGGATTCAAACCAGGGACTGTAGTGACACCTCTTGCACTGAGATGCCGTGCCCTAGACCGCTGCGCCACTCGGGAGCAGATTGTTTAGGCCCTCGTGCTGTCATTCATTTCCTGCACTGTCTCTTACCCCATTTAGCATGGTTCATCAATACATTTTAGAGAGTCATAGGGCGGATAAGTTCCACTTTTTAATAGCATGACACGAGCGAGTTTCTCACCGGGTTCTGCCTTCACACTCCGACTACCCGCTCAGGAAAATCATTAAGCCACTCGGTATTGTCATTAGCATTGCTGTGCAATCATCGCCATTATCACGCCAGTTCAATTTATGTATTGATCGGTGCCTCCCCACCCCTCTTTTGTACCCAACCAGATAGATGGATAGAGCATAGTTTTATTCTGGGCCCCCGTGGCCCCGCCCCTGGGCCCTGCTCTTGGTTTAACTCCTAACAGAGAAGTAGTTGGCCATTAATTAAACACGTCCCCTCCCCAGAGCGCCCCGGACCCATTTGTCGATGCACTCTGAATCGAACGTGTTGACGTGGGCCACCATCCCAGCTCTGCCGGAGTGCCAATCAATGAAGTGTCACTCTGCATGCATCTCCCTCTTTCCCTACCTCTTTCTCTCCCTTTCTCCCTCCAGCCCTCTCTCCATAGTGTTCTCTCAATCTCAATTCCTTACTCTGTCTCTCTCTCTCTCACATTCTCCCACCCACCCACACACCCACCCTCTCTCTCTCTCTCACTCTCCCTCCCCCCCTCCCTTTCTCTCTCTCTCTCTCTCTCTCTCTCTCTCTCTCTCTCTCTCTCTCTCTCTCTCTCTCTCTCTCTCTCTCTCTCTCTCTCTCACTCACTCACTCACACTCCCTCTCCCTCGCTCTCTCTCACTCAAATCAAATCGAATTGTATTTGTCATATGCACCGAATACAACAGGTGTATGTATATCTTATAGTAAAATGCTTACTTACAAGCCCTTAACCAACCATGCAGTTCAAGAAATAGAGTTAAGAAAATATTTACAACAAAAAAAGAAGAAGAAAAAAAAGAAAGTAACACAATAAAATAACAATAACAAGGTTATTATGTGGGGGTACAGGTTAGTTGAGGTAGTCTGTACATGTAGGTAGGGGTAAAGTGACTATGCATGAATAATAAACAGTGAGTAGCAGCACGGGGGGGGTCAATGTAAATAGTCTGGGTGGCCATTTGATTAATTGTTCAGCAGTCTTATGGCTTTTGGACCTAGAATTGGTGCTCCGGCAGAGAGAACTGTCTATGACTTGGGTGACTGATGTCTTTGACAATTTTTGGGGGCCTTTCTCTGACACCGCCTAGAATATAGGTCCTGGATGGCAGGAAGCTTGGCCCCAGTGATGTACTGGGCCGTACGCATTACCTTCTGTAGCACCTTATGGTCGGATGCCGAGCAGTTGCCATACTCTCTCTCCCTCTCTCTCTCCCGCCCCCATCTCTCTCATCTATCCATGGCTCACTTGACTTTTCTGTCATTGACTTCCCTGTTTTCCATGTTTTTAGTAAAGTCTCTGTTTAGTCTGTGTACCTGGGTATGCATTCCCATATAGATCATTGCTCTGAGAACAGTCCTAGGTTCAAACATTATTTAACATCACTCCTGAGTGACGCAGCAGTCTAAGGCACTGCATCACAGGGCTAGAGGCTTTACCTCAGACCCGGGTTCATTCCTGGGCTGTGCCACAGCCGGCCGTGGCATAGGACATAGGACGGCGCCCAATTGGCCCAGCGTCGTCCGGGTTAACCTGGCGTGGGTTAAGGAGCGCGGTTAGAAGGGTCATGTTTCGGAGGACGCATGACTCCACTTTCGCCTCTCCCAAGTCTGTTGGGGAGTTGCAGCGATGAGACAAGATCGAAATTGGGGAGGATAAATAACAGTACTCTTAAATACTTTATCTGGGCTTGATTGAGCTTGCTTAGAACAATAGAACAAATAGAAAAGTCTCAGAAGTGCAAACCCCACCCAGATTCAGATTCTGACCTGGCACTGCAGACAGGCTAAAGCAAACACTCAAAGTACTTGAACGTTTTCAAATAGTATTTCAACCCAGGTCTGATAGCCCATTTCTTTGAGAAAGGACAGTCCTTATCAGTTGAGTTGTCATGAGGAGACAAAGCTTGCTGCCCAGGAGTTCCTGTTATAATGTGTTCCAGAATTGAATTCTGAAGTGAATTAAAGTAATTGTTGGCAAACCAGCATGACACTACCATGTTATTGTCCCTTTTAGAACAATGCATTATGCATCCTTATACAGCACATGAGTAAGCATCCTTATACAGCACATACATTAGAACAATGTATTCTGCATCCTTATACAGCACACCTAGTTATAAAGGTGCATTCCAAATGGCACTCCATTCCCTTTATAGTGCACTACTTTTGACCAGTGCTCTTGGGAAGTATTCAGACCCCTTGACGTTTTCACATTTTGATACGTTACAGCCTTATTCTAAAATTGATCAAATTTAAATGTTCCTCATCAATCTACACACAATACCCCATAATGGCAAAGCGAAAACAGGTTTTTAGACATTTTGCAAATGTGTTACACATTCAAATCAGAAATACCTTATTCAGACCCTTTGCTATGAGACTCGAAATTGAGCTCAGGTTTATTGTGTTTCCATTGATCTTCCTTGACATGTCTAAGGCACTGCATCTCAGTGCAAGAGGCGTCACTACAGTCCCTGGTTCGAATCCAGGCTGGTTCGAATCTTGATTTGAGTCCACATGTGGTAAATTCAATTGATTGGACATGATTTGGAAAGGCACACACCTGTCTATATAAGGTCCCTGATAGGGCATGTCAGAGCAAAAACCAAGCCATGAGGTCAAAGGAATTGACCGTATAACTCCGAGACAGAATTGTGTCGAGGCAGAGATCTGGGGAAGGGTACCAAAAAAATTCTGCAGCATTGTAGGTCCCCAAGAACACAGTGGTCTCCGTCATTCTTAAATGGATGAAGTTTGGAACCACCAAGGCCAAACTGAGCAATCGGGGGAGAAAGGCCTTGGTCAGGGAGGTGACCAAGAACCCGATGGTCACTCTGACAGAGCTCCAGAGTTCCTTTGTGGAGATGGAAGAATCTTCCAGAAAGACAACCATCTCTGCAGCACTCCACCAATTAGGCCTTTATTGTAGAGTGGCCAGATGGAAGCCACTCCTCACCAAGCTTGTAGCATCATACCCAATAAGACTCGAGGCTGTAATCACTGCCAAAGATGCTTCAACAAAGTACTGAGTAAAGGGTCTGAATACTTTATGTAAATGTGATACTTCAGTTTTGAATTTGTAATACATTTGCAAAAATGTCTAAAAACCTATTTTTGCTTTGTCATTATGAGGTATTGTGTTTAGACTGATGAAGGGGGGAAAAAACAATGTAATCCATTTTAGAATAAGGCTGTGACGTAACAAAAAGTCAAGGGGTCTGAATACTTTCCTGAATGTACTGTATAGGGAATAGGGTGCCATTTGGGACGCAGCCACGGGAAGTAGCCTCCTTCTGGACACACACTTCTCTCCTGACTTCTTTAGCTGAATGGTTCATAGAAACGTGATGTTTCATTTTCTTCCATTCCATATGAAGAATTGAATGTGTTGAAGGTAAGTACAGGGTTGTCAGTCAGCCACTGCAGTGTTCATTAGTGGCATGTATGTGTGTGTCATGTTGACGCAGCTTGAACATTACAGCTCACAATTTGCATCTCAATCTCAATTAAACCATGTAATGAGACGCATACAGTGGATATACATAAATATACAGGAAATAGACGTGCACGCACACGCAAGCATGCATACAGGTATGCACGCACACACACCACGTGTGTATGTGTGTACATGTTGGGTGTGTGAGTATGTGTATAAAAACAATATACAAACATATAAATAACATGTCACATTCCTGTGCATAGTACATGGGGCACAAAGTATCTCTCTCTCTCTTTCTCTCTGACACACACACACACACACACACACACACACACACACACACACACACACACACACACACACACACACACACACACACACACACACACACACACACACACACACACACACACACACACACACACACACACACACACACACACACACACACACACACACACACACACACACACACCCCAGGTGTAGCTCAGAGCTGCTCAGCCGCGTGTGTACGACATCATCCCGGGCAGATCGGAGGGTGAGTCCTGATTAAGGCACTCGTTATAAACACTTTCCCCATTAAACCTTGGACTGTTGGTCTACTCGTTTAACAAAAAGCAACACAGCTTGGATTCGGGGGGAACATCTGAAAACGGTGTCACAGAGAACGTTCGTTCCCGTCGTCTTCATTAATGGATACATTTTCAAATGACCACTGGGATTCACCGGTTGATTGTTCCTGAAATGTACAATGCCTTTGATCTACTTCAAATGCACATTGTCACGGTTGTTGTGATGGACGGACCAAGGAGCAGCGTGATTTGAGTTCCACATATTTAATTTGTAGTGAACCGTAACAAACAACAAACAAACAACGATACATGACTTACATGGTGCAACAAACACAAACAATATCCCACAACCCAGGTGGGAACAATGGAGAACTTAAGTATGATTCCCAATTAGAGACGACGACAATCAGCTGCCTCTAATTGGGAACCATACAACAAAACAACATAGAAATAGGAAAACTAGAACACCCCCCTAGTCACGCCCTGACCTACAACACCATAGAGAATCCCGAGGGCTCTCTATGGTCAGGGCGTGACACATATAGATCATGGAGAAGAAAAAACAAACGTGTATATCAGGTACATGGAGAACTAGAGTGAGAGTGAGAGTGAGAGTGAGAGCGAGAGCGAGAGAGAGAGAGAGAGAGAGAGAGAGAGAGAGAGAGAGAGAGAGAGAGAGAGAGAGAAATAGCTTTGCGTGAGAAATGATGTTCCTTTTTTTAAAAGAGAAGCACATTCAGATTTGACTTTGCCTCCTGATTCGATCTCCAGGTGATTTATAGTCAGGTTCTGTGTGAAACGTCACTTGTGTCCCAAATGGCACCCTATGCCCTTTGAAGGGCCAATAGGGCTCTGGCCATAAGTAGGGTGCCATTTGGGACACAGGCACTCAGTGGATTAACAACTTTGGAGAGAGAGGCAGAGCTTATCAATGTAAATTGGTGTGTGAATGGATACCCTGACCTTTAAAAGTCCTTGCAGGAAAAAGAGAGAGAAAGAACTTGGCTTTGCTACTGTGTGTGTGTGTGTGTGTGTGTGTGTGTGTGTGTGTGTGTGTGTGTGTGTGTGTGTGTGTGTGTGTGTGTGTGTGTGTGTGTGTGTGTGTGTGTGTGTGTGTGTGTGTGTGTGTGTGTGTGTGTGTGTGGCGGCTTTCTATTCTTCCCATTATAGACTAGCAGTTGATGTGACCTCTCCAAGACGGTGCCTTTTAAGTTGAATGACCCTGTGTTTGACTGAAACACAAGCGAGTAAGCCTTATTATGCTCTGTGCTATCCAGCCAAGAAGGCGCGGAGGAAAGCAACATGGCTGTGTTTGCGTGATTGTGTGTGCGTGTACTGTATGTGCATGTGTGTGGGTGAATGACTGGGGCTTGCCCTCTGTGTTTAGACTTGGGCTCTTAGCGCTAGCTAGCTGTGAAAGCCTTGTCTCAGCTTTCTCCATGTGAAAAGAGGCTATAAAACTGGCATGTTGTGAGAAAAACACTCTCAAGGTTGTTGTAGTCAAGATATTTCATCGGGAGCCTTCGACGGTGGTGGCGTGTGACAGGGCCAGCCTGATTCCCCACCCTCGGTAATCGAAATGCTGATATTTCCTTCCCCATTGAAGACATTTTGAATTATGAAGTGTATGCAGACGCCATTGAATATCTCGCTGAATGCCACTAAGGTGGTTGTTTAATAGTGCAAATAAAATATTGCCACTCTCTCCCCCTCTCTATTTCCCTTTAACCCTCTCCAACTATTTTCTTGAAGTATTACAGCATTCTCCTTGGTGCCTCCATACACTCTTGAAGTCAAGGCTCTAGACACTACTCTTGATTGGGCCATCTTGGATTTCGACCCACATCCACTATGGTCCGAGAGACCTATTCCCTTTCATATTCCATTCCTTTCTCTGGACGTTCACCAAGGTCTGAATCGCACAGTGAAGGGAGCATTGTGACATTCTTTCATAAGGCTCCCCTGCTGCAGACTGACTGGCTCCGTGGCTCCACAACCAACTCCACTGGGCCTGTCTGCCAGGCTAGCTAGAGGAAGGTTTATTCCACCCTGCATGCTTCGCATGCTTAGCTCTTGACCCGGTCGGCTTCCGTTTTTTTGTAGGCTTTATAGGGGCTTCTCACAACCAAACTGAACAACTGAACAACTGCCTCTTTCTAAGACCGAATAGTGTTTTTGGTTACTCTTTAGTTAACATAGGCATCGCTTCATAGACCGTGCAAATGTGGGGAGTAACTCTATAGCCGCATGCACTTAGGCTACTAGCTTATTAAAGGGTAATTGCATAGGTTATGACACTGTAATTACTCTGGTTTAAGATATGTGTATTGTTCCGTGAAATACAATACTGTAGGTTTGAAAGGTATTCATCAAGACTGATATAGAAGCACAGAGGTGTATGTTTGTTTGCAAGTAGTTCACAGAAAGGGTTTATGTGCTTTCGGGAATTCCGTGCATTTTTGTTCCACTGAAATGCATTTTTCAAAATCTCGGGATAATATATTCGTTGCTGTATTTTTGTCTGTTTCATCATTCTAATTGATTAAAATGACAGACAAATCCTAATCTATTATTAATCTATTAATAAACCCTGACTTATTCATTATCTCCAAAGACCACACATATAAAAGAATAGTGCCATTTTAAGAAGAAGTAGAAGGAGTGTATCAGCGTCCACATGAGTTGAGTTTAACGCCAAACGGGAAAGTCAAGGGGAGTTTATGGTGAAAACGGCGTGAGTAATGGCGTAATACCTGATACCGTCACCACCCCAGCCGCTTGAAACTAGACTGAAACGTCCATCGTCTGAGACCCTGGAGGATTTGCGATGTTTTGACGTTCGGCTTGACAGCAAGAGTTCAGGTGACGTGACACACCTTGACACCGGCGTGGAATATCTTGCTGTGCGATCGGCTCGGTAATGAGGCGCGAGTGAAGTGGCGGGCCGTTCTGTATTCTCGCAGATACGCCAGATGCGTCGCTCCCGCTGCCCTCCCTCGCTCTACGCCACAACACGTTCTGCCCTCCCTCGCTCTACGCCACAACACGTTCTGCCCTCCCTCGCTCTACGCCACAACACGTTCTGCCCTCCCTCGCTCTACGCCACAACACGTTCTGCCCTCCCTCGCTCTACGCCACAACACGTTCTGCCCTCCCTCGCTCTACGCCACAACACGTTCTGCCCTCCCTCGCTCTACGCCACAACAAGTTCTGCCCTCCCTCGCTCTACGCCACAACACGTTCTGCCCTCCCTCGCTCTACGCCACAACACGTTCTGCCCTCCCTCGCTCTACGCCACAACAAGTTCTGCCCTCCCTCGCTCTACGCCACAACACGTTCTGCCCTCCCCCGCTCTACGCCACAACACGTTCTGCCCTCCCTCGCTCTACGCCACAACACGTTCTGCCCTCCCTCGCTCTACGCCACAACACGTTCTGCCCTCCCTCGCTCTACGCCACAACACGTTCTGCCCTCCCTCGCTCTACGCCACAACACGTTCTGCCCTCCATGGCAGAAGAATAAAAAACGCTAGCAGACATACGTATGACAGACAGAAGCATCAAGGGACAGAACAAAACGGGGGGGTGAAGGGAGTTGTCAGCCAGCTAAACTGAAGGGAGGGAGGGAGGGAGGGAGGGAGGGAGGGAGAGGAGAGAGAGAGAGAGAGAGAGAGAGAGAGAGAGAGAGAGAGAGAGAGAGAGAGAGAGAGAGAGAGAGAGAGAGAGAGAGAGAGAGAGAGAGAGAGAGAGAGAGAGAGAGAGAGAGAGAGAGAGAGAGAGAGAGAGAGAGAGAGAGAGAGAGATGCACCAATCAGCAAGACCTTGTAACCCAAGGTCCTGTAGTTGCTTGACATGTTAAGGCTGTAGGCTCTGCCCTGGTCACTCTCTAGACATGTACGAGCAGTTTCAGAACATCGTGAAGATGGGTATGATCCCAGGCTTCAGAACAGACTTCATGAGCAAAGCCAGGGAGAGTGGGGTTGGTTTGATTTTGTATGCCGTCTTATTTGTAATATACACTTTATTTTCACGACAAACGTGCCCTCGTTTAATTCTTCTATTATCGGTGTTGAGTTTCGTGTTTACCCACCGTTATAGCCTTCACATGTCACGATTGGCTTTCACTTGTTAAGCCGATGCCTCTACCCTTGGCCCCAAACATATGGAGCAATTGATTTTCTCTCTCTCCATCCTCTTCGTGTGCTTAGCCACACAGAGGTAGCGTCAGGTTAAGTACCTAGCTTATGACTAAACATCAGCCTCCTTACCTTGGAACCAAATCCAATCAAATATACGACCCTCGGGTTATAAGTCTGCCACCCCATTCATCTCCGCCGATGTGCAATACAATAATGTGATGAGCTGAATAAACGTCTGCCTTATGTGAACTGTATGAACACTCGTATCTATTGGTTTGTGCTCAAACAAAAGGGGAAGAGCAGGGTGAAGAACGCTTGAGTTGAGAACCCCATTTTAATGACAATGGTTGCGAATGGTTGGGAATGGTTGTGAGCGGTTGTGAATGGTGAGGACATCCTACTCTGCTAGTACATGTGATCCTGTGATGGTCTGCTCCGGCGGAGACACTTTTCTTTTATCAGGTGTAATGAAATTGGTTTATTTCCCTGTCTGGAAGGAGGCGTTTGTGGCGGCGGAGTAATGCGCTCTGAGAGTCACTGGGAAAGTGAGACAACGTCTTTTGTTATACAGGTTGGGAGCCTATTGACTATTGAATGTCCTTTGGTGTTTAAGATGTGGCTGCCATGGGAAATAGTCCCACCCCAAAAATTGGATGATAACCTCAGTGAAGGAATACAATTAAAAATATATCTACACTATAAAATGTCTACACTGTATTATTATGTATATCAATTGTATTAATTGAACTTTATCTCCATATTCAAAAGAGCTGTATTTTTCTATTCTGGTTCTGGGGACCTGTAGGAATGGAACGTGTTTGTTACAACTAATCTGAGAACACTGCATTGATGGTCATGCGCCATGCGCCTCAAGATGTAGGATCTTCATTTGATCACTCTTTTGTTGCTGAGAATCTGTGAATTGGTGTTCGTGGTAAAACAAAACCAAAAACACAAGATGCTGTTTGAGAGTGAGACCACAATGTGCTTTACAATAGCTGCCAGAGAGAGAGACAGAGAGAGCATCTTCTGAGTCCAGTTCTCCTTCAACACAGAAGTGTCAAATCATAGTGCCAACTGACAGTAAGTACTGACGCTTTGTGTTGAATCTGAGATTGCCGCCTCACTTCTTCCACTCCCCAATCCAGCCTTTTCTTCCCATCTTCAATTATCTCCTCCCTCTCCTCTCTTTTACCCCCTTCGTCTTTCTTTTCCCTCCTTATCTTCTCCCCCTCCGTATAGCGACAGATGACACTGAAGGCAGGGGGCCTGTCTCTCTCCACCTGGCATGGCACATGCCAGCCTTGCCAACCTCCACACCACTTCCGTGCCCTTCCTCCTCTCCTCCTTTCAACACACTCAGTCAGAGCACCAACTACTTTGGCCCAACCTCTTTGACTTTCCCTCTCCGTCCCTGTCCGTCTGCGGGATTCAATCTGCAGCCGGTGTCTTGGTCTCCGTCGGGCCCTATTTAGGAGGAGCACAGCAGTCACTTCCACTGATGTTGCTGCGGCTGCTGCATCTCAGCAGCAGTAGCAAGGCCTGTCTGTCTGTCTGTCTGTCTGTCTGTCTGTCTGTCTGTCTGTCTGTCTGTCTGTCTTCTCTGTCTGTCTGTCTGTCTGTCTGTCAAATCAAATCAAATCAAATCGATTTATATAGCCCTTCGTACATCAGCTGTTATCTCAAAGTGCTGTACAGAAACCCAGCCTAAAACCCCAAACAGCAAGCAATGCAGGTGTAGAAGCACGGTGGCTAGGAAAAACTCCCTAGAAAGGCCAAAACCTAGGAAGAAACCTAGAGAGGAACCAGGCTATGTGGGGTGGCCAGTCCTCTTCTGGCTGTGCCGGGTGGAGACCACAACAGAACATGGCCAAGATGTTCAAACGTCCACAAATGACCAGCATGGTCGAACAATAATAAGGCAGAACAGTTGAAACTGGAGCAGCAGCACGGTCAGGTGGACTGGGGACAGCAAGGAGTCATCATGTCAGGTAGTCCTGGGGCATGGTCCTAGGGCTCAGGTCCTCCGAGAGAGAGAAAGAAAGAGAGTAGGAGAGAATTAGAGAACGCACACTTAGATTCACACAGGACACCGAATAGGACAGGAGAAGTACTCCAGATATAACAAACAGACCCTAGCCCCCCGACACATAAACTACTGCAGCATAAATACTGGAGGCTGAGACAGGAGGGGTCAGGAGACACTGTGGCCCCATCCGAGGACACCCCCGGACAGGGCCAAACAGGAAGGATACAGTCTGCCTGCCTGCCTGCCTGCCTGCCTGCCTGCCTGCCTGTCTGTCTGCCTGTCTGTCTGCCTGTCTGTCTGTCTGTCTGTCTGTCTGTCTGTCTGTCTGTCTGTCTGTCTGTCTGTCATGTGCCACTGATCAATGCTGTAGTGTAGCACTAAGGCAATGAAATGCGTACGGCCCAGTGCACCACCGTGCCAGATCATCGTGGGCTACTGGGGAGTGGGGCCGGTTTGGCTGAAACGATACAGCATATTATGACATGGACCACACTTCATTGTGTGTGAGTGTGCATGCACGCAAGCCCACATGCTGGCAAACAACAAATGGACATACAGTGCTGTTGCACCTTTGAGATATGCTGTTTGACATACTGTATGTCATGTCATATGTAATTTACTGTTTGGTATTGTATCATAGAGTATCATCAGATTTTGGTTCACAGTGCTGGTTAACACATGCTTGTACTGCACACTACTTTTACACAGATACACATATCCTTTGTCATTTCGAGTCCTCCAGAGACACGTGACTACAGGCATTCTCATACCCTCTCACAGCACCTCAAGCTGGGGATCCGGACCGATGCCCTCCTCTGGGCTCCCTGGTCAGGTGTACTATTTCCGAGTTAATGGGCCTTGTCCCTCTCCTCTCTCTGGCTCTGTGGACCCTGTCTGGCCCACCCTGCCACCCTCCCTCCAGCCTGAACCCCCCCGACACACTCCAACGGCCCCTGGCCCTCTCTGTTTCATGCCCTTCAATCCGCTGTACACACATCTCTCTCTGCCTCTCCTTTTTTCTTTCTCTCATTCTCTCTCTCTCTCTCTCTCTGCCTCTCACCTTCTCATTCTGTCTATCTCTGTCTTCCTCGTTCTCTCTTTCACTCTCTGTTTTGCTCTCATGCTTCCCCATTATGCTGCACCTGTGTGTGTCTATTTCTGGTCGGCTTCTATGCTTTCTTTCTTCTTTTGCTTTCCCTACCAGACTGTCTCCATGTTGTTTCCCTCATACTCATTTATCTCTCTCTCTCTCTCTCTCTCTCTCTCTCTCTCTCTCTCTCTCTCTCTCTCTCTCTCTCTCTCTCTCTCTCTCTCTCTCTCTCTCTCTCTCTCTCTCTCTCTCCCTTTCCCTAATTTTAATTTTCTCCTCCCCTCCTCCCACTCTCCTTCTCTCACACGTTCCAAATCCCAAACGTGCTTTATAGGTGCAGCGTAACAACGCCTTGCCAACATATTTCTCATGGTTGAGATGTGGCACGTACAGCATTCAAATATGATATAGATATGATATGATATTATTATTTTCTCTTCTCTGCCTCCATCTCCATCTGTTCCTCACCAAGACCCCCTCTCTCTTCTTTTCCCTCCATTTCCTCCATAATTTCTTTGACTGCTCTCCTTCCAACCTGCTTTGGGCTCGGTCCAAACACACTGGCGGCGAGAGAGGAGAAAGAGAGAGAAAAAAAAGTCTTTATACGAAAAGAAGAAGGGAAAAGAAAAACTTTTGAAAAATTGATCCGCAATATCAAAGACCTCACCTTACAATAAAATAAAAAAAGGAATCCATTTTACAAGGGGAGCAGGAGAAATGTGCAGGAAGGCTGATGTGTTTTTGGCTACATCACTGAGACATTGAGTAACAGGGCATTGAGGCAGATAAAGGAGAGATTCAAAGCAAAAAAGAGACGTGATGAAAGACCAGCATAATCAAGTCATCTCTTTACACTTCTTATTTCACTTATCAGTCCAATTACCTTCCCTATTTCATTCTCTCTGCCAAGACAGTGTGTACAGTATGAACAGTGTCAAACTAATTGAGCTCATAAAACAAAATAAACTAGAATTGGCATCCTTACATTTTACCTCTTTCGTTAGATCGTCTCACAGGAAGAAAAGCATTCCATCTCTCATAATCAACTGAAATTCAATAAGGAGTTCATTTGTTCTCATTAAGCCTGAAACCAAGAAACAAAGCGATTGGAACAATTACAGCCGATTCATTCCATGCACAGGGTCTCAAGAGAATTCCTATGTTATTTATTTTCTTCCTTATTAGAGCCTATCATTCTTTGTTGATCTCACAATGCTGTTACCTATGCATCTTTGTTGCGCCTTGATCAAATGACTTAAAAGGGCCTCCTTCCTTCCTCTCTTTCATGAAGAAATCACTGATTAGAAATAAGTGGCCCGGGTAAAAACAATGTGTTGGAGCCCTGATGTTCACCTGTAAAATCATGTCTAATCACTTTACTTCAAGGAAGGGAGGAAGGAAGAATGAATTCAATTGGTGCCAATCCTACCTGTTCTTCTTCATTGACCTCCAGACGCCCTTTGACCTATCGCATGCTATGCTGATTTTGGGTTGCCAAGTTGACAAGCCTTAGCATGGGAACCCAGATGATTGGCTGCTGTGGGACTGTGCTGGGTCACAATTGGGCAGTGAGTGACAGGGAGGAGGTCCCTGGTGTGACTGGGCCCAGTCGAGTGGAGAACAGATTCCCTTCCCACGATGCCTCGGAGCTCTGAATCAGCACTGGGCTCCAGTTGATATGGGGCATCAATCACAACACGACACCGCCTGTGTCAGCTTTTTCCCCCACCATGCTCGATGGTGCTATCTGCAGGATCCATGCAATGGATGAATAGAGAGCATAATAGCAATAGAAGCTGGTTATGTTCTTACAATCAATGTACGCCTTTGAGGATCTGAGGGTTTCTGTATACAATCAGTGATGCTTAGGCTGTGTTTTGTAAATCCTGTTTTTGTATGCACATGTGCATTCATGTGTCTGTGTGTGTTTTTGTGTGCATATCAATGACTCTGTGGGAAATGTTCTAAATGTGTCTCCCCCCATTGAATTCAATAGAAAAATCATGTGTAATCAATATCTTCCATTCAGCATGTAAATGATTTATTTTCCTTCGACTATACCTCAATGCACATGTAGATCTTACATCTGTGTGTAAGAGAGTGTCTGGTGTGTGGAATGTTTTCCCCTCTGATGCCTCTCTCTCTCTGTGTGTGTGTGTGTGTGTTTGTGTGTGTGTGTGTGTGTGTTCCTCAGTGTCTTCTCTCCCCACCTGTCCTTGTTACATGACTGGTGCCTGTAGCCGGCACCATCTACAAGCCTGGTGTAATTAAAGTGTTTGATCTCCCTCCCTGTGGAGACGCCATCACTGCACTGCTTTCTAGACCAGCACACACACACACACCACTGTTACCACTGTGATCAATGACTGAGCGAGAGGCGCTAGCCACAAACTGACAGTGCAGAGATTGAACAAGAGGAGGGGGAGAGGAAGGAGGAGGGGGAAGGGAGGGGAAGGGAGGGGAGGGGAGGCAGTGGGAATGAGTGAGGGTTAGGAGAGAAAGAGAGTTCAGGAAGGTACTGTAATAATGCAGCGCAAGGGGAAATCAACATGATAATTGAGAAAACATAAAAATTGAGAACAGGTTGTGGCAGTTTTATGTTAGGTATACACTACTGGTCAAAAGCTTTAGAACACCTACTCATTCAAGGACTTGGTCTTTCACCAAATAGGGCTATCTTCTGTATACCCTTCCTACCTTGTCACAACACAACTGATTGGCTCAAACGCATTAAGAAGGAAAGAAATTCCATAAATTAACTTTTAAGAAGGCACACCTGTTAATTGAAATGCATTCCAGGTGACTACCCCATGAAGCTGGTTGAGAGAATGCCAAGAGTTATTTGGTAGCTACGTGATTCCATATGTGTTATTTCATAGTTTTGATGTTTCACTATTAGAAAGTAAAATAAAGAAAAACCCTTGAATAAGTAGGTGTTCTAAAACTTTTGACCGGTAGTGTAGGTAAATGCAAACACAGTCTCTTACACACACACGCACGCACGCACGCACGCACGCACGCACGCACGCACGCACGCACACACACACACACACACACACACACACACACACACACACACACACACACACACACACACACACACACACACACACACAAAGATCACCTAGATCTGACCAGACCTGAGTCAGACAGAACCAAGCACCTTGCACATACTCCTCCTTCGAACTGTCTTGCCTCCTAGCCCAAAACACCTCCTGACCCCTTCCCCCTCTGCCCCCCTCTCCATCCAGCCACCCTCCAGCTACACACACCTCCTGACCCCTTCCCCTTCTGCCTTCACCCCCCTCTCCATCCAGCCACCCCCAGCTACACACCCCTCCTGAACCCTTCCCCGTCTGCCTCCACCCCTCTCCATCCAGCCAACCCCAGCTACACACCCCTCCTGACCCCTTCCCCTTCTGCATTCACCCCCCTCTCCATCCAGCCACCCCCCAGCTACACACCTCTCCTGAACCCTTCCCCGTCTGCCTCCACCCCCTCTCCATCCAGCCAACCCCAGCTACACACCCCTCCTGAACCCTTCCCCGTCTGCCTCCACCCCCTCTCCATCCAGCCAACCCCAGCTACACACCCCTCCTGAACCCTTCCCCGTCTGCCTCCACCCCCTCTCCATCCAGCCAACCCCAGCTACACACCCCTCCTGAACCCTCCCCCTTCTGCCTCCACCCCCCTCTCCATCCAGCCTTCATGTCAGCCTGTGTGTGTGTTGCTGCTATTTAATTATTTGTTACTTTTATTTCTTATTTTTTACTCAAAACATATTTTTATTAAAACTGCATTGTTGGTTAAGGGCTTGTAAGTAAAGCATTTCACTGTAAGGTCTGTTGTATTCGGCACATATAACAAATAACATTTGATTTGATCTTCTACACCCAAACAAGGGCACTGCGTTCATCCACCTCTGGCCTGCTCGCCTCCCTACCACTGAGGAAGTACAGTTCCCGCTCAGCCCAGTCAAAACTGTTCGCTGCTCTGGCTCCCCAATGGTGGAACACACTCCCTCACGACGCCAGGACAGCGGAGTCAATCACCACCTTCCGGAGACACCTGAAACCCCACCTCTTCAAGGAATACCTAGGATAGGGTAAGTAATCCTTCTCACCCCCTAAAAGATTTAGATGCACTACTGTAAAGTGGCTGTTCCACTGGATGTCATAAGGTGTATGCACCAATTTGTAAGTCGCTCTGGATAAGAGCGTCTGCTAAATGACTTAAATGTAAATGTAAATCTTTCTACATCACCCTGTCAATAATTTTCTCCTGTCAGCTCATGCTGTCCCAATCAGTATTATTATATCTCTCTTTCTTGTCCGTTTCATCCTCCCCCTCTTCCCTGTCCCTGTCTTCCCCCTCCGCCTCCCTCGTTCCCTCCCTCTCTCCCCCTCTCCGTGTTATACATCTCTTTCAGCTAAAAAGTGACACGTCGTCGGATCCGACCTAGGTGCTGTTTCAATTTTTTTCTTGGTGCTAATCAGTTTGCAAATCAGTGCAGTCAGGGAGAGTGTTGCCAAGTTGTTTGCCTTAATCTGAGAGACGGTGGAAGCGATGCGGACTGCAGAACACACCGTTTGGAGTGGAGTTGTGTTCTAAGAGAGGCTTACAATGTGGAGAAGACAGAGATATTACTTTTTGAAAGTGAAGCATTCTATAAAACCCTCAAGTGTAGAAGATGAGCTCGGTGTCCCAAATGGCACCCTATATAGCACACTACTTTTGACCCCGACGCCTATGGGCCCTGATCAAAAGTAGTGCACTGCATAGGGAATAGGGTGCCATTTGGGATGTGGATGAGGATGTAACAGAATAAAGAAGCTCTGCATAACAATGTTCTGTACTTAATGATTCATGGTTCATTGATTCATTATTATGTCATGTTATGTTGTGTTTACCAGCCGTGCGTCTGCCGCAGGGCTGGAAAAGCATTTTTCTGGTCCCATGTGCTTTTAGTAGTATGGACAACAAGATTGTGTCCCAAAACTGTCCCTGCAGACTGGGTTTTTAACACAAAATTAAATTCACGGACACATATTAAGCCTAGTCCTGGACTGAGAAACACTTTTAATAGAGAATTGAACATGATATGTACTCTACAATCAGGCTTAATCTGTGTCCGGGAAACTGGTCCAACTAAACAGATATTTGTTCAGTTTTGTTCATTTACTGTTTCTCTTCTCACTGAGTACACCAAACATTAGGAACACCTTCCTAATATTGAATTGGGCTCCCGCTTTTGCCCTCAGAACAGCCTCAATTTTTCAGGGCAGGGACTCAAGGTGTCGAAAGCATTCCACAGGGAAGCTGGCCCATGTTGACTCCAATGCTTCCCACAGTTGTGCCACACATACACAATCAATGTCTCAATTGTCTCAAGGCTTAACAAATCCTTCTTTAACCTGTCTCCCCTTCATCTACACAGAAAACCCAGCAGGCCACGACTCGGTGAAACATAAGATATTACAGTTTTTAATGTCCCGTTGGTAGGATAGTCTCGACCATAGAGCATCCTCATGTCGAGTTGGGTATATCGCTCCTGTTTTCTACCATTTGTACACTTTTATTTTATAGTCGGCAAGTTAAGGCAATGAACATTGAAATGCGAGTAGCCTGTTATTTACAAACAAAACAGCGAAAGCAACTTTGCATTGAAGTGTGGATCGCGCATTTTCCAACTCATGATCATATCTTTGGTCGTCGTGGGAAAGACGCAGAGATAAATGAACGTCGCACGAGGCTGTACCCTGTACGGAGGGAACAGAGGGAGAAGGGTAAGCGTGCCTTCCTCATTGTGGACACACTCTTTATAGATGGACAGCTCTTCCGAGACAGCTCCATAACACCATGGCTGTACTAAATTCCACAGGGACGTCAGTTTACGGGGGGGGAAAGCATGTAAAAATATCTGAACACTATGAAGTTGATATGAACACACACACACTCAATTACACTTAGGTTGGAGTCATTAAAAATCATTTTTCAACTACTCCACAAATTTCTCGTTAACAAACTATAGTTTTGGCAAGTCGGTTAGGACATCTACTTTGTGCATGACACAAGTCATTTTTCCAACAATTGTTTACAGACATATTATTTCACTTATAATTCACTGTATCACAATTCCAGTTGGTCAGAAGTTTACATACACTAAGTTGACTGTGCCTTTAAACAGCGTGGAAAATTCCAGAAAATGATGTCATGGCTTCAGAAGCTTTTGATAGGCTAACTGACATCATTTGAGTCAGGAGGTGTATCTGTGGATGTATTTCAAGGCCTGCCTTCAAACTCAGTGCCTCTTTGCTTGACGTCATGGGAAAATCTAAAGAAATCAGCCAAGACCTCAGGGGAAAAAAGGAGACCTCCACAAGTCTGGTTCATCGTTGGGAGCAATTTCCAAACACCTGAAGGTACCACGTTCATCTGTACAAACAATAGTACACAAGTATAAACACCATGGGACCACGCAGCCGTCATACCGCTCAGGAAGGAGACGCTTTCTGTCTCCTAGAGATGAACGCACTTTGGTGCAAAAAGTGCAAATCAATCCCAGAACAACAGCAAAGGACCTTGTGAAGATGCTGGAGGAAACAGCTACAAAAGTATCTATATCCACAGTATATATCGACATAACCTGAAAGGCCACTCAGCAAGGAAGAAGCCACTGCTCCAAAACTGCCAGAAAAAAGCCAGACTACAGTTTGCAACTGCACATGGGGACAAAGATCGTACTTTTTGGAGAAATGTTCTCTGGTCTGATGAAACAAAAATTGAACTGTTTGGCCATAATGACCATTGTTATGTTTGGAGGAAAAAGGGGGAGGCTTGCAAGCCGAAGAACACCATCCCAACCATGAAGCACGGTTTACATACACCCCATCCAATTACATTTAAACTCAGTTTTTCGCAATTCCTGACATTGAATCCGAATAAAAATTCCCTGTCTAAGTTCAGTTAGTATCACCAGTGGGTCAGAAGTTTACATACACTCAATTAGTATTTGGTAGCATTGCCTTTAAATTGTTTAACTTGGGTCAAAGGTTTTGGGTAGCCTTCCACAAGCTTCCCATGGTAAGTTGGTTGAATTTTGGCCCATTCCTCCTGACAGAGCTGGTGTAACTAATCAGGTTTGTAGGCCTCCTTGCTCGCACACGCTTTTTCAATTCTGTCCACAAAGTTTCTATATCATTGAGGTCAGGGCTTTGTGATGGCCACTCCAATACCTTGACTTTGTTGTCCTTAAGCCATTTTTCCACAACTTTGGAAGTATGCTTGGGGTCATTGTCCATTTGGAAGACCCATTTGTGACCAAGCTTTAACTTGATGTCTTGAGATGTTGCTTCAATATATCCACATCATTTTCCCTCCTCATGATGCCATCTATTTTGTGAAGTGCACCAGTCCCTCCTGCAGCAAAACACCCCCACAACATGATGCTGCCACCCCTTGCTTCATGGTTGGGATGGTGTTCTGACACCAACCTAGGTGTATGTAGTAAACTTCCAACTTCAACTGTATAGGTAATTGGAAATGATACAGAAATTGGAAATGATGCTGACAATTACATTGATGGAAGCAAAAAAAAAAGGTATCTGCAATATCAAAGCTGATGTGCCCTCTAAAAAGAAGTAGCTTCTAGTAGCTTCTTGACTTCATAAATCTTAGTACAGTAACCAGTGGCGTATAGTCAAGTCCATATGCAAACAAAATCAACTTTATTGCTCATTATTTCAATACACAAGATAGAATAAACTTGCGTCAGCCATCAAGAATTGAACCTCACCGATTCTTGACCATGGACGCTGCCATCGGACAACACTGGCAGTATAGCAGCTTTCATTTATTTCAAAGGAAGCATTTTCTCAATTGCTGATGGCAATGCCAGATACCCGATGTCTATAGTGTACAGTAGCAGGACCGTCAGGTTCCCGAAATCTGACTTTTTGGATACGATGTTAATGATGCGTAAGAGAAAGACCTCACTGAATGATTCAGAACATGAAGAATCATATTTGTCTTGGTAAAAAAAGGTATTTCATAACACAAGTAAGTGACATTTCATCACCAAACACGTTCTCACCCACTCTGGGCAGAGTGGGTGGACACCCTCATTTAGGTCTATGTAGAATGTGCTCTGAGAAATTGACGAAAGAGGGGTTGAATATTGAAAGCAACCGCAAATATACAATTGAATCAGATAGAAAGAACATTGACAATTGTATTTTATTCTGAGAATCACAGAGGTGTAGTGTAGCAGCGTTGAGAGGTGCAGTTTAATATTCATGCTTATAGCCTTTGAATTGAATGAGATCACTACCATAGCTTTGCATTGAAACCTTTTTAATATGAAATGTGACAGTGTTCAGTGTTCAGTGTCAACAAATGAGTCTAGGATTTATATAACGAATAGTAATACACTGGATTTGACATATTACATACTCATGCACCACTGAGTGAGTATTACATGGTCATGTAATAATATAATGTAATTGATGACTTCATTTGCTCTCTTTTTCTCTTTCCCTCTCTCTCTCTCTCTCTCTCTCTCTCTCTCTCTCTCTCTCTCTCTCTCTCTCTCTCTCTCTCTCTCTCTCTCTCTCTCTCTCTCTCTCTCTCTCTCTCTCTCTCTCTCACCTCTCTCTCTCTCTCTCTCCCACCTCTCTCTCTCTCTCTCTCTCTCACCTCTCTCTCTCTCTCTCCCACCTCTCTCTCTCTCTCTCACACCTCTCGCTCTCTCTCCCACCTCTCTCTCTCTCTCTCTCTCTCTCTCTCTCTCTCTCTCTCTCTCTCTCTCTCTCTCTCACACATCTCTCTCTCTTTCCCAATTCTCTCTCCCTCTCTTCCTCTCTCTCACTCTCTCTCTCTTCATACCCCCTCTCTCTCCATCCCCCCCTTCCATTAATTTCTTGTCTGGAACATCCATCACAGTGTAAGGCGAGTGCCTTGAATCAATGTCTACAGTCCTGTAACAGATGGGTCCGATTAGCAGCATGTGTGTATATTACACCCAGACCCATGGTTGAGTGGTGTAATGCTGTGATTTGGAAGGTCACGTGGGTAGAAGGTAAAGGCAACTGATATTACAGCTTGCCTTTGTGGTTCCCAGGGAACCGTGCTGTTCCTGCTGATGTCATCTCTTTTGTAGGCAAATGTGTTCACCGATCCACCACTGCCACGGCTTCTGCACAAATAGCTTCCACGGGATTTCAAAAAAAATGTGTCGCTAGTGTAGCCGCGCTGCGCCATTCATCCAATCCCATTTTCTTCCCTCCATCTCCCTCTCCCATTGGACCTATTCCAATTCTCTGGGACCCAATAGGATTGGTTTGACTTTACAGTCACACATACTGCCTTGTTTTTCATCTTCCCATGGCAAATACGAAACTGAACACAACGCTTCTTGCTTTGGGGAATAAACTACAAAGGTTTCCACAGAAATTAGACAGATAAAACAAAAGAAGATCACCCTCTTTCTGTTAAACAACAAATACTTTTTTTCTCCAAGTAGGTCAGTAAACAAACATTTTATGCATCAAAATGTTATGCTTGATGACTATACTCAAGTAAACAACACCAGCAATGAATGGCGGCTAATGGATGCTAGCTCGACACACGAGGGTACGTGAAGTCTTTCAAAGAATCCTGCTACACTGAACCACGGCTGGTGCTGCAGACACACACACACACACACACACACACACACACACACACACACACACACACACACACACACACACACACACACACACACACACACACACACACACACACACACACACACACACACACACACACACACACACACACACACACACACCCTAATTAGCAGGCTTCTCCATTTCCTGCTTTACTGTGTAGTTCTCTATACGCTCTCTACACGGCTTCCCCATATTGTCTTATGTAATACTTTGCTGATTCCTGAAAGGCCTGGGAGGATTTTGTCTGAGCTTGTCTTCAAAGCAACACGGTAATGACAACAGCACACGGCACATTGAACAATCATCATTATTTGCTTTACCGCAGCAGCACAGCCCTCTGAGGCATCAACGGCAAGGTGATCCATGCCTTTCCCTTATCAACCCATTCGGCTGAATCCTAAATGTGTGTGTGTGTGTATGTGTATGTTTGTGTGTGTGATGATGACTCAGCGTTACAATGACAATCTGAATTGATCAATAAGGACATTTGCATTGTGTTGTCTCCGCTCGTCCCCTAGGGCTCCGGATTCAGCAAAGAAGCGCTCTTCAAAAACCCATTACACATAGATCTGGGCAGGGGGCAAGGGGGTAAGGACCCCCAAGAGGTTCCCCCCATGCCTCTCAGTAAAGGGGATTAAAGACAGTCAAGACACTGATAAGGACGAAGGTTCTGGAATGTAGAAACTCTGCTCCTTGCTTGACTTAGCGTTCTGCCTACATCCAGAAGCATAAATCGGCACTCTTGACCCCAGCCCCCTTCCCCCAAACCACTCTCTCTCTTTCTCTTCAACAGCCACCTTTCCCAAACCATGATTGCTTTTCCACTCTTCCCCCTATGAGCCTCAGTGCAGTGTGGGCCTAGCTGTCAGACCCATCTGTCACCACCTCCTTCCACCCTCTCCATGGCACACATACTCCACAGCCTGGCCAGGGACAGCCATACACATTCCACACGGGCGGTGCAGCTGTGGGGTCCCCTCGGTTCTCTCCAGAGTGACTTTCCCCTCCAAAGCTCCAGAGTGCTCTCCGTCTGTGTTCACCACTACATGACATGCCAAATGGAGAGGAACGGAATTTATTTGGGGAGTGTGTTTGTGTGTGTGTGTATGTGTGTGTGTGTGTGGGGGGGGCGTTCATGGGTTCATGCATTAGTGCGTGCGTGCGTGCGTGCGTGCATGTGTATGTGTGTGTGACGGCTCCAGCTGTTCCCATCATCCAATATACTGTACTGTATCCCAGGCCAGTGGAAAGTTGCCAGCCCAGTCTCTAGATAGTGTATCCTGTTAATGTACCCCCCATAACACACCTATCTTCCAATGCGGTGGTTCAGTAGCTTGGTCCCAGACCTGGTTGTGCTGTCCTGGTCCCAGACCTGTTTGTGCTGTCTTCGAGCCTGGTCCCAGACCTGTTTGTACTTTCTTGTAGCCTGGTCCCAGTCCTGTTTATGCTGTCTTGTAGCCTCGTCCAGACCTGTTTGTGCTGTTTTGTAGCCTGGTCCCAGACCTGTTTGTGCTGTAATGTCCTCTCGTCCCAGATCTGTGTGCGCTGTCTTGTAGCCTGGTCACAGACCTGTTTGTGCTGTGTCAGAGAAGTTCTATAGAAAGAGAGCGACTGTAGATTCCTCCAACAACAACTTTATTATAAGATTTGCAAAAATGAAGCAATCAATAACAACCACTCAACAGTGCATCGTAAGGAAAGCACAACGAACAGAGTTGTCCCTCTCCTAATATAGAAAAAGTACAACCTACTTTGTCTACGTGGCAGGTTAGTAGATGGGTGGAAATAGGGATGGAACATGGTGTGTAAAAGCTGCCACCATTCAAATCAAATCACTTTTTTTTTTATCTGGGGGGGGGGTAGACTGTGGGAGGGGTCTCAAATGGTTAAGGGACAGCTATTGGGGAACTATGGGGGCATCTTGGAGGGTTTGGGTTCACATTTTTTGGCCTGGTGGGAGATCTGTCACGTGTCCTTGAGCAGGGCATTCACTCTGGATGCTTATGTGTGTCCCTCTGAATGGGAATCTGTTGGATGACTGGTGGGGTGTAGTTGTTGAGCGGCTTCACTGCAAGTATATGGTATGTTTCGGATATTCCATTTTTTAAAAACTGTATTGGTGACATACACGAGTTTAGCAGATGTTATTGGGGGTGGAGTGAAATGCTTGTGTTTCTAGCTCCAACAGTGCAGTAACATCTAACAAGTAATATCTGACAATTCACAACAATACACACAATACACACAAATCTAAGTAAAGGAATGGAATTAAGAATATATAAATATTTGGACTAGCAATGTCAGAGCAGCATAGACTAAGATACAGTAGAATAGAATAGAATACAGTATATACGTACGTATAAGATGAGTAATGAAAAATATGTAAACATTATAAAAGTGACTAGCTCGTGTTCCATTATTAAAGTGGCCAGTGATTTTCAAGTCTTTGTATATAGCAGCATCTAATTTGCTAGTGATGACTATTTAATAGTCTGATGGCCTTGAGATAGAAACTGTTTTTCAGTCTCGGTCCCAGCTTTGATGCACCTGTAATGACCTCGCCTTCTGGATGATAGCGTGGTGAACAAACAGTGGTTCAGGTGGATGCTGTCCTTGATGCTCTTTTTGGCTTTCCTGTGACATCGGGTGCTGTAGGTGTCCTGGAGGGCAGGTAGTTTGCCCCCGGTGATGCGTTGGGCAGACCACACCACCCTCTGGAGAGCCCTGCGGTTGCGGGCTGTGCAGTTGGTGTACCAGACGGTGAGTCAGCCGGACAGGGATGCTCCCTTACTGTGCATCTGTAAAAGTTTGTGGGGTTTTAGGTACCAAGCCAAATTTCTGTTGCGCCTTCTTCACCACACTGTCTGTGTTGGTGAACCATTTCCGTTTGTCAGTGATGTGTATGCAGAGGAACTTTAAGCTTTCCACCTACTCCACTGTGGTCCCATCTATGTGGATAGGAGGGTGATCCCTCTGCTGTTTTCGGAAGTCCATCATCAGCTTCTTTGTTTTGTTGAGTTGAGTGAGAGGTTATTTTCCTGGCACCACAGGGCCCTCACCTCCTCCCTGTAGGCTGTCTCGTCATTGTTGGTAATCAGGCCTACTACTGTTGTGCTATCTACAAACTTGATGATTGAGTTTGCGGCGTGCGTGGGTGGGTGGGTGAACAGGGAGTATAGGAGGGGACTGAGCACGCACCATTGTGGGGCCCCAGTGATGAGGATCAGCAAAGTGGAGGTGTTGTTTCCTACCTTCACCATCTGGGGGCGGCCCGTCAGGAAGTCCAGAACCCAGTTGCACAGGGCGGGTTCCAACCTAGGGCCTCAAGCTTAATGATGAGCTTGGAGGGGACTATGGTGTTGAATGCTGAGCGATAGTCAATGAACAGCATTCTTACATAGGTATTCCTCTTGTGCAGATGGGATAGGGCAGTGTGCAGTGCAATAGTGATTGCATCGTCTGTGGATCTATTGGGGCGGTAAGCAAATTGATGTGGGTCTATGGTGTCAGGTAAGGTAGAGGTGATATGATCCTTGACTAGTCTCTCAAAACACTACAGGGCAATAGTCATTTAGTTCAGTTACTTTTGTTTTCTTGGGTACAGAAATAATGGTGGCCATCTTGTAGCATGTGGGGACAGCAGACTAGGATAGGGAGAGATTGAATATGTCTGTAAACACTCCAGCCAGCTGGCCTGCGCATGCTCTGATGACACGGCTAGGGATGCCATCTGGACCGGCAGCCGTGTGATGGTTAACACACTTAAATGCCTTACTCACATCGGCCACAGAGAAGGAGAGCCCACAGTCCATTGTAGAGCGTTGCATTGGTGGCACTGTGTTATCCTCAAAGCGGGCGAAGAAGGTGTTTAGCTTGTTCAGAAGCAAAACGTTGGTGTCCGCGAAGTGGATGGTTTTCCCTTTCTAGTCTGTGATTGTCTGTAGACCCTGCCACTTACGTCTCGTGTCTGAGCCATTAAATTGTGACTCCACATTGTCTTTATACTGATGTTTTGCCTGTTTGAATGCCTTACGGAGGGAATAACTACACTGTTTGTATTCAGCCATATTCCCAGTCACCTTGCCATAGTTAAATGCGGTGGTTTGCGCTTTCAGTTTTGCTTAAATACTGCCATCTATCTACGGTTTCTGGTTAGGGTAGGTTTTAATAGTCACATTAGGTACAAAATCTCCTATACACTTCCTGATAAACTCAGTCACCATATTAGTGTATTCGTCAATGATATTCTCGGAGGCTACCCAGAACATATCCCAGTATGTGTGATCAAGACTATCTTGAAGCGTGGATTCCGATTGGTCAGACCAGGTTGAATAGTCTGTAGTACGGGTTCTTCCTGTTTGAGTTCCTGCCTATAGAAAGGGAGGAGCAAAATGGAGTCGTGATCAGATTTGCCGAAGGGAAGGTGGGGGAGGGCCTTGTAGGCATCCCGGAATTTGGAGTAGCAGTGGTCGAGTGTTTTAGCAGCGCGAGTACTACAGTCAATGTGTTGATAGAACTTCGGTAGCATTTTCCTCAAATTTGCTTAGTTAATATCCCCAGCTACAATAAATGCGGCCTCAGGATATGTGGTTTCCAGTTTCCAGTTAAGTTCTTTGAGGGCCGCCGTGGTATCGGCTTGAGGGGGAATATATACTGTATGTGACTATAACCAAAGAGAATTCTCTTGAGAGGTAATACGGTTGGCATTTGATTTTGAGGAGCCTGGTTTTTGTAGCCTGGTCCCAGACCTGTTTGTGCTGTATTGATCTCTGATCCCAGGCCTGTTTGTTCTGTATTCTCCTCTGGTCCCAGATCTGTGTGTGCTGTCTTGCCAACTCCTATGGTCATTATTATTCAAGACAGCACAAACAGATCTAAGACCAGGCTATTCACAGACAATCACTGGGCTTTATTGAAAGCTATCCAAGCCTGAGCCTTGGCTGGGAGATGAACCAAACTCCACAATTAATTCTCTTAAACACCTGGGTGGAAAATCAGAAAAGATATGGTGGGGCTAGTATACCACGATCCCACAGGCGATTCCCTCGTTGTTTTATGCACTCTGAAAAACTCGGCAGCTCTACAGGGGCAGATAAAGTATTCACTGCTCCGCTTGTAAACCATCATGACCTTAAGCTGTCTTTTAACAAGGCTCGTAGAATATCATTACCACACTAATGCAAACAAAGTCGTGGACGATTTACTGACGGCTGTTCTGACTGCAGTACGTGTTCTATGACACAATGTAAACACAGCATAACATCAAGCTTGAAATATATGCTGAGTGTTCAAAACATTAAGAACATATGCTCTTTCCATGACATACTGTAGACTCACCAGGTGAATCCAGGTGAAAGCATTATCCCTTTAAAAAATATATATATTTGATTGAATATCTAAAACATACACTATACAGTGCTTGAAAAGGTATTTATCCCCCTTGGCGTCTTTCCTATTTTGTTGCATTACAACCTGTAATTTAAATAGATTTTTATTTGGATTTCATGAATGGACATAAACAAAATAGTTAAAATTGGTGAAGTGAAATGATAAAAATAACTTGTTCCAAAAAATTCCCAAAAATGTCAATTGGAAAAGTGGTGCCTGCAAATTTATTCACCCCCTTTGCTATGAAGCCCCTGAATAAGACCTGGTGCAATCAATTACCTTCAGCAGTCACATAATTAGTTAAATAAAAATCCACCTGTGTGCGAAGTGTCACATGATCTGTCACATGATCTCAGTATATACAGTTGAAGTCGGAAGTTTACATAGACTTAGGTTGGAGTCATTAAAACTTGTTTTCAACTACTCCGCAAATTTCTTGTTAACAAACTATCGTTTTGGCAAGTCGGATAGGACATCTACTTTGTGCATGACACAAGTCATTTTTCCAACAATTGTTTACAGACAGATTATTTCACTTATAATTCACTGTATCACAATTCCAGATGTTTACATACACTAAATTGACTGTGCCTTTAAACAGCTTGGAAAATTCCAGAAAATTATGTCACGGCGTTAGAAGATTCTGATAGGCTAACTGACATCATTTGAGTCAGTTGGAGGTGAATGTATTTCAAGGCCTGCCTTCAAATTCAGTGCCTCTTTGCTTGACATCATGGGAAAATCAAAAGAAATCAGCCAAGACCTCAGACAAAACAATTGTAGACCTCCACAAGTCTGGTTCATACTTGGGAGCAATTTCTAAATGCCTGAAGGTACCACATTCATCTGTACAAACAATAGTACACAAGTATAAACACCATGGGACCAGGCAGCCGTCATATCGCTCAGGAAGGAGACGCGTTCTGTCTCCTAGAGATGAACGTACTTTGGTGCAAAAAGTGCAAATCAATCCCAGAACAACAGAAAAGGACCTTGTGCAGAAGTTCTGGAGGAAACAGCTGCAAAAGTATCTATATCCACAGTAAAACGTGTCCTATATCGACATAACCTGAAAGGCAGGGATTTAAAAAATAATGGAATTAACGGTGCTCTGTGGGATGTTCAAAGTTTCAGATATTTTCTTATAACCCAACCCTGATCGGTACTTCTCCACAACTTTCTCCCTGACCTGTTTGAAGAGCTCCTTGGTCTTCATGGTGCCGCTTGCTTGGTGGTGCCCCGTGCTTAGTGGTGTTGCAGACTTTGGGGCCATTCAGAACAGGTGTACACAGTTGAAGTCGGAAGTTTACATACACCTCAGCCAAATATATTTAAACTCAGTTTTTCACAATTCCTGACATTTAATCGTAGTAAAAATTCCCTGTCTTAGGTCAGTTGGGATCACCACTTTATTTTAAGAATGTGAAATGTCAGAATAATAGCTGAGCGTATTATTTATTTCAGCTTTTATTTCTTTCATCACATTCCCAGTGGGTCAGAAGTTTACATATACTCAATTAGTATTTGGCAGCATTGCCTTTGTTTAACTTGGGTCATTCATTTTGTGTAGCCTTCTACAAGCTTCCCACAATAAGTTGGGTGAATTTTGGCCCATTCCATCTGAGAGAACTGGTGTAACTGAGTCAGGTTTGTAGGCCTCCTTGCTCGCACACGCTTTTTCAATTCTGCCCGCAAATGTTCTATAGGATTGAGGTCAGGGCTTTGTGATGGCCACTCCAATACCTCGACTTTGTTGTCCTTAAGCCATTTTGCCACAACTTTGGAAGTATGCCTGGGGTCATTGTCCATTTGGAAGACCCATTTGCGACCAAGCTTTAACTTCTTGACTGATGTCTTGAGCGGTTGCTTCAATATATCCACATAATATTCCTCCTCATGATGTAATCTATTTTTGAAGTGCACCAGTCCCTCCTGCAGCGAACACCCCCACAACATGATGCTGCCAACCCCGTGCTTCATGGTTGGGATGGTGTTTTTCGGCTTGCAAGCCTCCCCTTTTTTCCTCCAAGCATAACGATGGTCATTATGGCCAAGCAGTTCTATTATTGTTTCATCAGACTAGAGGACATTTCTCCAAAAAGTACAATCTTTGTCACCATGTGCAGTTGCAAACTGTAGTCTGGCTTTTTATGGTGGTTTTGGAGTAGTGTTAGAGGAATACAATTCCTATATGTTTAATACCCAATTCAATTAATACACTCAGCCCATTTCTAAGGATTTGTAAGAAACTTATTTGCATAAAATGGGTGGAGACCAGTCTCATAATCAAGCAATAGCGTTTATTCTCGAGAGTACTGAACATGATACAATTTACAACAGGTTATGAACTGAAAATGACGTTGTAGGTTTTAAACTGTCCCGTCCCTCCTCCACTCCGGTACATTGGCAGTATAGTTCTCAAGCCTTCCTACATCGACCCCCACAGTATAGATAATTTATGACCAGGCCAAAGCCTCCCTGTGTAGATAAGCATTCTAGCCAGTCTGACGATAAGTTCATTCGTTTCTACCAAGGAACAGACAGTCATTGTTCTAATACTTGATTAGAATTACACACATTATATTCAGTACTAGGATTTAAAGAAAATGCATACGTCTATACAGTAACATAATAGTATTCTGATTAGTCAGTCCTGATTGAAATGTATACATAATTAGTCATTATTGATTAAAAAAATAAATCCCTTCACAAGTAGGCTTCTTCCTTGCTGAGTAGCCTTTCAGGTTATGTCGATATAGGACAAATTTTACTGTGGATATAGATACTTTTGTTCTTGTTTCCTCCAGCATTTTCTCAAGATCCTTTGCTGTTGTTCTGGGATTGATTTGCACTTTTCGCACCAAAGTACGTACATCTCTTAGTATATATAAACTTCCGACTTCAACTGTATTTATGACCTTTTTAAAATCGAATGTGGGAGAGAGAATGAGATAGTACCCTCAAAACACCAGTCTCAACATTTAAGAGGTGACTCTGGGATGCTGATCTTCTAGGCAGAGTTCCTCTGTCCTGTATCTGTGTTCTTTTGCCAATCATAATCTTTTGTCTTTTTATTGGCCAGTCTGAGATATGGCTTTTTCTTTGCAACTCTGCCTAGAAGGCCAGCATCCCGGAGTCGCCTCTTCACTGTTGATGTTGAGACTGGTGTTTTATTTAATGAAGCTGCCAGTTGAGGACTTGTGAGGCTTCTGTTATTCAAACTAGACACTCTAATTTACTTGTCCTCTTGCTCAGTCGTGCGCCGGGACCTCCCACTCCTCTTTCTATTCTGGTTAGGGCCAGTTTGCGCTGTTCTGTGAAGGGAGTAGTACACAGCGTTGTACGAGATATTCAGTTTCTTTGCAATTTCTCGCATGGGATAGCCTTCATTTCTCAGAACAAGAATAGACTGATGAGTTTCAGAAGAAAGTTCTTTGTTTCTGGCCATTTTGAGCCTGTAATCGAACCCACAAATGTGGATGCTCCAGATACTCAACTAGTCTGAAGAAGGACAGTTTTACTGCTTCTTTACTCAGCACAACAGTTCCGGCTATGCTAACATAATTGCAAAAGGGTTTTCTAATGATCAATTAGCCTTTTAAAATGATAAACTTGGATTAGCTAACACAACGTGCCATTGGAACACAGGAGTGATGGTTGCTGATAATGGGCCTCTGTACGCCTATGTAGATATTCCATAAAACATCAGCTGTTTCCAGCTACAATAGTCATTTACAACATTAACAATGCCTACACTGTATTTCTGATCAATTTGATGTTCTTTTAATGGACAAAAAATGTATTTTTCTTTCAAAAACAAGGACATTTCTAAGTGACCCCAAACGTTTGAAGGCCAGTGTATGTCTATAAAGTGTAATATTGGAATGCAAACTCAAAATTGAATACATTTCATCTCTATATCTGATGTGGTAAAGGTTTCTTATTTTTTTAAGCCAATAACCATGTGTGTGAGGTGTATACTTTTGTTTCAATGTATATTTGTTTAAGTTTACCAAGAAGCACTCTGTGTGACCCTGATTTAGCCCACTGCAATTAATATGAAAGGCGAATCCTAAATATGAAAATACTACATGTCATGTCTCAAACCTGATATACATCTTACCCCTGTATTGGTTCATGTCCTGTGGATTGGAGAAGAAAATAGACGAGTTCAGCAGGAAAGTGAGCTAGTCAGGTAGCCGGGAGCCTTAATTCTTGCACAAAATCCAGCCTAGCTGACGGATGCACTTTTTCTGATTTTGGACCATTTTTTTTTCTCTGGCCTCCATTGATTTAGTCACCCTAATTCTGTGTTTTTTGATTGGATACCCTATGTAAATGAAGAATGCGTGTGGGTGAATGACAAATCAACGGTTTGTGACTTTGTAGTGCCATTAGGAGAACAGACTGTACCACTGGCTCACTGGTGGATTCTATCCAGGCTCCATGGTTAAGCATGAACCAGCGAAACCATGTCAAGGCCTATCTATCCACCGCAGGGTGGCCCTGGGTAAGTTGGCAGTATTAATCTTATTATACCTGCATTCACATTTCAACCAGAGGGAGAGCGAAGAGAGATGGAATTGCCCCTCTTTAAGTATTCAGGCCGTGCTGCATATTGTTTGATATAATCAGTGTGGGCCTGGAGGTAACGCTAGCTAGCACAGCACTCAAATACACAGCTCTCCCCAGGGTAATATAAGTCTAAATAACACCGGCATGATTTATGTGGATCCAACACATGCTGTGGGAGATACTACATGTGAAAGAACATGGCATATTTCCCCCAGCTCTTGGTTGACGATGTTACAGTATGATTTTGTGTGTGTGTGTGTGTGTGTGTGTGTGTGTGTGTGTGTGTGTGTGTGTGTGTGTGTGTGTGTGTGTGTGTGTGTGTGTGTGTGTGTGTGTGTGTGTGTGTGTGTGTGTGTGTGTGTGTGTGTGTGTGTGTGTCGGCGTCTAGATCAGTTATTGCATGGTTTGGTAAATAGAAAGAGGATTGTGCCGATGGGTGTATTTGGTGTGCATGGATGAGAATCACAAAGCTGGTCCACATTGTTATGCTTCACCTGAAATGTATTTTTCTTCCCACCAGTGGCCCTGCTACCACAATACAGACAGACACAGGGAGTATACAGTGCAACATTTAGGCTCACACACTCTATACATTTCCACAGTAAGCTTAAGATTCATGTAGCCTTGGAGAGGTTAAGGTTCCACATGCCTGGGTCTAGATGAGACTTTACATATGAATGGAACAAGTCGGGTGTCTCAAGTTTGAAAAACAATGGACTTATTCCTCGATAGCACCAGATCCCTCTTCAGACAATAATCTGTTTGGTTTTGAATGTGGACTTAAGTTTTTGAGTAATGTTGACTGTTGGGGCCCACTAACCCATTTTAGTGGGTTGAGTTGTGGGTTGAGTGCTTGGTGGAGAGGGACAGGCTGGAGGAGATGATAGGTAATGTAAATCATGGCCCGTGCTTCAGTATTATGTATTGTTCAATATTGTGTGTGTGTGCGTGTGCACGTGTGTGTGTGTGCGTGTGTTGTTCAATATTGTGTGCGTGTGTGTGTGTGCGTGTGTGTGTGGAGCAGAGAGAAATCCTATCAGACAGAACACTTCAATACAGCTTTGAATAAAAATGAAGAAGATAGAGGAGAGAAGAGTGAGCTGTGAGTACTACCATATTTGACAAACAGGAGAGATTTCAGTCCTGACTTCAATGGAATTAGACCAGCATGAATTTGCTTCCACAGTACCCCGGCATATTATTAGTTAAAACAAAACATTAAATAAGACTATTCAAATATTTCCAACATGTTTCCAGTCAGGTATCTAGCATATACACTCTTATAAAAAAAGGTGCTATCTAGAACCTAAAAGGGTTCTTCGGCTGTCCCCACAGGGGAACTCTTTAAATAACTATTTTTGGTTCTAGGTGGAACCCTTTTGAGTTCCATGTAGAACCCTTTACACAAAGGGTTCTACATGGAACCCAAAAGAGTTTTACCTGGAACCAAAAAGAGTTCTCCTATAGCGACAGCCTAAGAACCCTTTTGGAACCTTTGTTCTAAGAGTGTATAATCATGCATAAAGTTAACAACATATTCATTAATCTATTCAAATGAACTTATAAATATATTCACTGATTTATTCATTAACTTCAAGCATGCACGCCTGCTGAGCCCGGGTTTATGTAGTCGTTGATGTTGAATGTGTCATTGGAAGCCTGAGTGTAGGCTGGTCACCGGTATAGTATTCAGTATTCTGGAGCAATCAGTATTTCTGAGCATACAGTCAGAGAGGAGAGGTGGGAGGGGAGAGAAGCCCCTATCACTCCTTTCTGCTAATTAAAACTAACGACTCCAGGTGCTGCAAGGAGTCGGACAGAAGAGGGGCCGGGCGGCTGTGTTTGTGTTGGTGGTTCGCCTTCGTTATGATCTCCATCCATTCTCTTTAGGAATCTCCTCACTATCGACTCCATCACGCTCGACGTCCAGTATGCAATCCAAGAACAGGGGTGATCTAAATGCAAATGACATGACATGATGTATTATGGTGTGATGGAACTATACTATAGATAGGCGGTCGGAAGACATTTTTTAATGACGTAATCTCAATATTAGCTGTCAGTCAATAGGCCTCGGTTATTACCCTCTAGCAGTAGGCCTACTGTTGGAGAGTATTTCGACACTCCCTATCCCCTGTCTCTATCCTCGACACTCTCTATCCTCTGTCTTAACCCATTCAGTGGCCTTAGAGCTCAGAATAGATTGAGATAGAGAGATAGAGGGAGAGGCAGAGAGAGAGAGGGGGAGAGGGGAAGAGAGTGAGAAAGGCAGAGGGAGATAGAGAGGGAGAATGAGAGAGCGGGAGAGAGGGAGTGAGGCAGAGGGAGAGAAAGTGAAAGTGCAGAGGGGAGGCAGAGAGAGAGAGGGGGAGAGAGGGAGAGAGGCAGAGGGAAAGTGAGAGGCAGTGTCAGAGAGAGAGAGGGAGAGAGAGGGAGAGAGGCAGAGGGAAAGGGAGAGGCAGTGTCAGAGAGAAAGAGGGAGAGAGAGGGAGAGAGGCAGAGGGAAAGGGAGAGGCAGTGTCAGAGAGAAAGAGGGAGAGAGAGGGAGAGAGGCAGAGGGAAAGGGAGAGGCAGTGTCAGAGAGAAAGAGGGAGAGAGAGGGAGAGAGGCAGAGGGAAAGGGAGAGGCAGTGTCAGAGAGAGAGAGGAAGAGAGAGGGAGAGAGTCTGAGGGAAAGGGAGAGGCAGTGTCAGAGAGAAAGAGGGAGAGAGAGGGAGAGAGGCAGAGGGAAAGGGAGAGGCAGTGTCAGAGAGAAAGAGGGAGAGAGAGGGAGAGAGGCAGAGGGAAAGGGAGAGGCAGTGTCAGAGAGAAAGAGGGAGAGAGAGGGAGAGAGGCAGAGGGAAAGGGAGAGGCAGTGTCAGAGAGAAAGAGGAAGAGAGAGGGAGAGAGGCAGAGGGAAAGGGAGAGGCAGTGTCAGAGAGAAAGAGGGAGAGAGAGGGAGAGAGGCAGAGGGAAAGGGAGAGGCAGTGTCAGAGAGAAAGAGGAAGAGAGAGGGAGAGAGGCAGAGGGAAAGGGAGAGGCAGTGTCAGAGAGAAAGAGGGAGAGAGAGGGAGAGAGGCAGTGTCAGAGAGAAAGAGGAAGAGAGAGGGAGAGAGGCAGAGGGAAAGGGAGAGGCAGTGTCAGAGAGAAAGAGGGAGAGAGAGGGAGAGAGGCAGTGTCAGAGAGAGAGAGGAAGAGAGAGGGAGAGAGGCAGAGGGAAAGGGAGAGGCAGTGTCAGAGAGAAAGTGGGAGAGAGAGGGAGAGAGGCAGAGGGAAAGGGAGAGGCAGTGTCAGAGAGAAAGAGGGAGAGAGAGGGAGAGAGGCAGTGTCAGAGAGAGAGAGAGAGAGAGAGAGAGAGAGAGAGAGAGAGAGAGAGAGAGAGAGAGAGAGAGAGAGAGAGAGAGAGAGAGAGAGGCAGTGTCAGAGAGAGAGAGGGAGAGAGAGGCAGAGGGAAAGGGAGAGGGAGAGAGAGAGAGAGAGAGAGAGAGAGGCAGTGTCAGAGAGAGAGAGGGAGATGGTGAGAATATGTTTATGTTAGACCCAGATAGAGCCTGGCTCTCAGTATTAACCTATTCTGTGGCCTTTTGGAGAGAGAGAGAACGAGAGTAGGAGAGAGAGAGAGAGACGGAAAAAGCTGAGTGTGCCCATGTTTATTCGAATGTGTGACATGTTGAATCACACTTGAATGAGCAGTCATTATGGCTATTGCTCGAATGGGAGGCCTATTTAAATGTCACAATCCATGGTGTCTAGCACTCCCTATATGCTGACAACTGTATTACACAGAATACGAAGCAACAATGTCAACCACCCTCCCACCTCAAAGGGTTACCAGGTGCAATAGACTGATCATAAAACATTGACAATATTGACAACTTAGACTCAGAACAGTCCAGGAATGAATAGTGTGTGTGTGCGTGCGTGTGTGTGTGTGTGTGTGTGTGTGTGTGTGTGTGTGTGTGTGTGTGTGTGTGTGTGTGTGTGTGTGTGTGTGTGTGTGTGTGTGTGTGTGTGTGTGTGTGTGTGTGTGTGTGTGTGTGTATTCATACCCCTTGACTTACCACACCTGAACCACCCCCCCCCCCATAAAAAAAAAATCTAACCCATCTACACACAATACAGCCGAATGACAAAGTGAAAACATGTTTATGGAAATGTTTGCATATTTATTGAAAATTAAATACAGATATGTCTTTTTCAACAATGGACGATGGAGCAACACCTGGGGAGGGATGCTCCATGGCGGCAGAGAGGCTACTGGAGGCAGGGCATCGGGAAGATGGTAGTGCAGTGGGAGGCGAGTTACACGTGGATCGGGAATTCAGTGAGGCCTTTGGGTTTACATCTTATGCCCTTAAACGTCCGAAGCTTACTACCGAAGATTGATGAGATATGCTTGTTGGTTTGCAAATCAGAGGTGGGAGTCTTATGTTTTACCGAGACATGGCTAGATTCATCTGTTTGTGACTCAGAAATTGAGATAGTCAATTACTCTGTTGTCAGGAAGGATCGGAAATCGGAACGGTGGGGGAATATGTGCGTTTGTAAGATCGGACATTGCTTTTAACGTCAGATCGGATTTAAGCGTTGATCTGGAGATTGTCTGACTGGATATTTGCCTTCCCAAAAACCAAGCCGATTTTGTTGGGGGTGTGTTACATGCCGCCCAATCAGAATTCCTTCTATGAAGGTCTCGAAATTGTATTGTCAAACTGTAAAGTTTCCCTGGTGAAGGAAATCATTTTGTTTGAGGATTTCAATACTGATGTCTGTAAAAAGGATAGCCCAACCCACAGTGTATTTTTGTACTTCTGCTCTGACCCAAATGATAAAAGATCCCTCCAGGGTATGTGAAACAGTGCCAAGTACAATTGACTTAATGTTGGTGTCTGATAAATCCAAAATATCGCAGAGTGGAGTAATAGTATATGGAATCAGTGATCATTTTATTACATTTTGCAGAAGGAGGGTTTTTAAAGATACATTTATGTGTCACAAAACCGTTAGAATCAGAGGACATAAAATAATGTGTTGAAATGTTTAGGGAGCAGGTGGGTAAAATTGACTGGTCATCTGTGTTGGATAGTGTAGGGGTAGACAGTGCCTGGGAAGCCTTTAAATGTAGATTCCTTGATGTGGTGAATGTGGTGGCTCCCATTAGACGGGTCAGGGTAAAACAGAGATCTAGCCCTTGGTTTAATCATGAGATTCTAGAACCTATCGAAGCAAGGAATAAGGCCTTTAAGAAATGGTGAAGTCTCAAGAGCAGCCTGATTTTTTCCCTATATAAACGTCACAGAAACGAAGCACAGAGCAGGATGGATGAAGCTAAGAGGGGTTACTTTGTTGTGAAAATAATTGAGAACAAAAATGCTTTGGAAATCATTTAAGGAACTAGGCTGTAGTAGTACTACCAAAAACAGACTAAACAGTATTGGACTGAACATCAGGGGGAGATGGAATATAGCCAGCAAGCCGGTTAGCAGTCTACCAGTTCTGGTTTGTATGGAAACAACCAAGTCAAAAAGTATTAAGCCGAGTTAGGGGTTCAGCCAAACTCTTTTTCTTTTGAAAAGGTAGCAACAGACAAAATAGTACGCTAGCGGAGCTTAAATATTCCAAAGCTGCAGGCCTGGATAATATTCCTGTATGGTTTCTTATAGATTCTGCTGAGCAAATTTGCCCTTATATTACGCATATTGTTAATCTCTCTTGAACAAGGCATCTTTCCCACGGACATGAAACTTGCTAAAGTTATATCTCTGTATAAGAAGGGGTCAAAGTCTGATAGGCCTGTATCTATTCTCAGTATAACATCAAAGATCCTGGAGAGAGTTGTACATGAGCAAATTTATGAATATATCAACTAATAAAGTCTAATATATGATTTTCAGTTGGGTTTTAGAAAAACATACTCCACCGATTCATGTCTACTTTACTTGACTGACTACATCAGGAAAGAGATTGATGAGGGAAATCTGTGTGGAATAGTACTGCTTGACCTACAGAAGGCCTTTGATACAGTTGACCACTGTCTCCTAATCTCCAAAGTAGAGGCACTGGGGTTAAGCATTATCCCTCTAGGCTGGGTAAAGTCCTATTTGTCAGGTAGGGAGCAAGTAGTAGAGGTTAATGGGAGCAAAACCAATGAGTTGTGGTGTTCCGCAGGGGAGCGTGCTTGGGCCTCTACTGTTTTTACTGTATATTAACGATATGAAAGATGCTTGTTCTTGACGTCTTTTCCTTTATGCGGATGACTCTACACTTCTGGTGTCTCACAAAAGTAAAACTATGTTGGAAAGCATACTTAGCACAGAGCTTACTAACATTAGCAAATGGCTTGGAGATAATAAGCTAAATTAGAATGGTGAGGTGCTGACTACTAAAACCTCTGTTAGCTACCTGAGATGTATCCTTGATGGAAGCTTGGGAGGTGTGTGCAAGTGCTAGGGAAGGTTAATGCCAGCACTACGTTTTTGGCTCGAAAGTCCAAGCTGCTTGATAAGGACTCCATGAAAGTACTAGCCACTGCCCTCATTCAATGCCATTTTGACTATGCTAGTAATTCCTGGTTTGGGGGCTTATCTAAGCTTATGAAGGGGAAGCTCCAGATAGCCTAGAATAAGCTGATCGGGGTAGTATTGAAGGTGAGTCCACATACTCACATAGGCAGGAGCTGCTTTCAGGAACTAAACTGGCTGCCTGTTGAGGCTAGGGTTTCCCAGATTAGACTAGGTTTCGTTTACAGGAGTAATTATGGATCTGCGCCCAGATATCTAACTGATTACTTTCCTCGTGTTAGGGATGCACACAATCACAGCACCGTGCTTATACAGAATCAAGAGTAATGCTGGGAAAGGTACTCTCTTGTATACTGGAGCCTCAGAATGGAATGAGTTGCCTCTGCCCATAAAAATGACATCCTCTCTGGGCAGCCTTAAAAAGGAATTAATCAGCCAATTAATCAGCCTCATGGTGAAATCCCTGAGTTGTTTACTACATCTTCGGCAACTGAGTTAGGAAGGACGCCTGTATATGTGGGTGTATTGATGCAACCTCCAAAGTCTAATTAATACCTTCACCATGGTCAAAGGAATATTCAATGTCTCCTTTTTTAAATCCATCTACCAGTAGGTGCCCTTCTTTGCGAAGCATTGGAAAACCTCTCTGGTCTTTTTGGTTGTATCTGTGTTTGAAATGCACTGCTCAACTCAGGGGCCTTACAGATAATTGTATGTGTGGGGTACAGAGATGAGGTAATCATTCAAAAGTCATGTTAAACACTATTATTGCACTCAATGAGTGTGACTTGTTAAGTGCATTTTTTACTACTGAACTTATTTAGGCTTGGGGTTGAATACTTCTTCAAAGAATGTGTTTGTTTATGTTTAAAAAAATCATTATAAGAAGTGATTTAACAAATCATTATCATTGTTACGAAAACAACATCTTAGAATGAAAACATCGCAAACACGTACAAACTATATTTTTTTTATTTGATAAAATGTACAAAATAGATCAAATATTATTTCAAATAGTTAAGTATTTTTCTTGTGTCATTACAATAGATATACGACATGATAGAAAACATTTATGTACAAGACTGAGGTTGTGCAGTGAGAAAGACATCAATGAGATTTGCATCTTCTCCACATGGAGAAGAATAGGGGGGAAATGAAAGGCAATAAGTTAATAAGATGGTTTTAATGCAGGCAGGTCCTCAGAATTTGCAGCAGAAGCCACAGCCCTTGTTGTGACAGCAGTTGCAGCACCAACGGCACAGGGAGAGGTGGCTCTGGCGCTTGAACCTGAAGTGCTCCTGTATCCCGCCAAGAAAAGACAATGAAGAAAGGAGGGAACAAGCTCATGGTAAGTATTTCTGTCCAAGTCTCCACTTCACAAGCACGTTGTGCACAGTTCGCCCCTAAGCCCTCTCTAACGGCTCACAATCAAACGATAACAGGTAGCGCAAGTAAGTTAATTCAATTCTGCGGGGCAAAAGCAACCACGTCGATTTTAATTTGCTAAAGGTAATTACTTCATTAATTCACTCAATTGAACGTACCGGCAGATGCATGGACTCGCCGCCCGGCTGTTGATGTTCCCCAACTGGACTGTCAATGCTTCCAACCTCTTCATTTTTTTCTCCTGCAAAGACATTTTGCACAAATGAATAATGATCAACCTCTAAAATAGATGCAGACATGTTTGAAGTGCGTTGGTGTTAGAAAATGAGCCATACCTCGGAGAAAGGAACAGCGGTGCTTTCAAGGATGGACATGCATGCGAGGACGACCACCACTGCACATGCAACACCGAAGGCCTTCATTCTCGGTTGTGTTAAGAAGGTTATAGCCTATTTAAAAAGTCTGGTTGAAATCAGTTGGAATTCAAGTGGCAGTTCATAAAGAAGATCAGAACTCTTCAATTGTCCCACAAAGAGACACTCTCCAACGCACAATTTTAAGTCCCAAGTTAGTTGATGGTCCTTTTGGTGTCTGTGGTTGAGGGACTTCTCTGTCTTTTGTTGAGACTGTGGTACATCGGTATTATACACACTTTGGCCACTATTGTGCAATCCTGCCACTTGACCCGATTCCCACTAGATGACACAGCCGCAAAGTCAAAACAGCTTTCCCGTCTTGACAACGGATGCCGCTCCGGCGGAAGTAATCAATTGACAAATATCCCGGCCAATCACAACACTGTAAGTAATACTGTGAAACAATATCATTCCACTATTACATCAGATATATTATGGACATTTTCATTACACTGCAATGCAAAAATGAAAGAACAAAATTCCTCTGTGGCACCTGTCACGTTCTGACCATTGTTCGTGTGTGTTTTCCTTGTTTTAGTGTTGGTCAGGACGTGAGCTGGGTGGGCATTCTATGTTGTGTGTCTGGTTTGTCTATTTCTATGTTTGGCCTGATATGGTTCTCAATCAGAGGCAGGTGTTAGTCATTGTCTCTGATTGGGAACCATATTTAGGTAGCCTGTTTTGTGTTGGGTTTTGTGGGTGATTGTTACTGTCTTTGTGTTTGCACCAGATGGGACTGTTTTAGGTTTTCTCACATTTGTTGTTTTTGTTAGTTATCTCATGTGTAGTTTCTTAATAAATTAAAGAACATGAATAACCACCACGCTGCATTTTGGTCCGCCTCTCTTTCCCCAGAAAACCATTACAGCACCTTTCATTCAGTTGTTTCAAGTGTTATTAGGAATACAAGAATATGATATTATTAGGTGGCAGGTGTTGTATTATGTAGTGTTCATCAGACCTTATGAAAAATAAATTTCTTTAAAAGGTCTAGGTAGGCTATATAATAGTGATTTATGCAAGGAATTATTAGGCAATGGTCATTTTGTAGTTGAAAAAAAAAATATTTATTTGAAAGTGTAGGCAGCTGAAATGTCTTGTGTGGCTCAGTTGGTAGAGCATGTTGCTTGCAATGCCAGGTTTGTGGGTTCAATTTCCAAGGGGGAAAAAGTATGAGGTTAATACACTTACTGTAAGTTGCTCTGGATAAGAGTGTATTTTTATTTTATTTTAATTACAACGACACTTTTCATGCTATGCTGCTATATCACATTTCATTAACACAAAATTGTACTGTGAAAATTGTCATTTGCATCCTCAAAAAAGTCTGATAAGTGGTTAATAGCCTAATAATAACTAATTGTATGTGCTCTCAGGGGCTCAACTTGTTTGATACTAAACTATTACATTTGAATCCATTCAATAATTATTTTGTTGGCTGTGCCCAACTTGTCTCTGTAAGTGAAAATAGCATTGTTGTGGGGACCACTGAGCCCATCTGTCTTCTATACAGAGAACCCTTTGCCATCATTTGTTGACTTTGGGAGACTGGAACATCAGTGTTAACAAATATAACCACGAGTGACTTCGCATTGGAATCCACCCACCGAGCTTTATTTGTTCAGTAGTAGTGAAAGTGGGGGTGAGGGAGGAACTTTCTGCAATGTCACCAGCCGCCAGCACTATCTTTGAGAATCTTCTGGTCAAACAGAGCTTGGCTCCAGTGGGGCGGACACAGAGACACAGTCAGCTAGACAGGCGCCAGTCCACCACTCGCTCCTCCTGGGCCGGTGCATTGGCCCCCTGTTTCCCCCCTCTGTCATCCTAACTACCTCTGTCTCCTCCCTCCTCCCTCTCATGTACTTTATTTGCCTGGGCACTTGACACAAAATGTCCCAAAAATTAAAGTTAAGAAAAATATTTACTAATGAAATAGCTAACCGCCAAAAAAATACAATTGGCAGCTTTCTTCCAACCCTCACCTTCTCCAGACCAGCCATAAAGCTTGTTGGCTTGCACGATTGCTGTGGCTAATTTGTTAATGTAGAACTGGGTCGCTCTCAGCTCATTATTTGAAATAAAGGTAAACAATATGCTAATGAACTCCAGTAGTGTTCAGTGTTCTAAAACCCTGCCCCCGACTACAGCAACTCAGTCCAACTCGTCCCCTGTTTGCTGGGACATTCTCTGCCTCATGGGGCAGTGTTGAGCACTGACTGTTTTTTTAGGCTGTACTAACAAGCCAGACCTAGTTCATACAGGAGATAGGATTTTCAAAGTGCATATACTAATCCCAATTTCAGTCTCCTTTTAGCAGAGTAGTATGGACTACACTGAGTGTACAAAAAAATAACTAGTTGCAAATTCATCGGGGCATGGACTTTACATGGTGTCGAAAGCGTTTCACAGGGATGTTGGCCCATGTTGACTCCAATCCCACAGTTGTGTCAAGTTGGCTGGATGTCCTTTGGATGGTGGGCCATTCTTGATACACACAGGAAACGGTTGAGCGTGAAAAACCCAGCAGCGGTGCAGTTCTTGACACAAACCAGTGAGCCTGGCACCTATTACCATACCCTGTTGGAAGGCACTTAAATATTCTGTCTTTCCCATTCACCCTCTGAATGGCACACATTCCCAATCAATGTCTCAGTTGTCTTGAAGGCTTTAAAAAAAACATTTGACCTCTGTCCTCCCCTTCATCTACACTGATTGAAATGGATTTAACAAGTAACATCAATAAGGGATCATAGATTTCACCTGGACTCACCTGGTCAGTCTATGTCATGGAATGTGTGCCATTCAGAGTGGTTAAATATCCCTATTTTGAAATACAGTCCCTTCAGAAAGTTTCTCATACTTATTTCAAATTGTGTTGTGTTACTTACTGCCTGAATTCAAAAGGTATTCAATATATTTTGTTCACTCACCCATCTACATACAATACCCCATAATGACAAAGTGAAAACATGTTTTCAGAAATATTAGCAAATGTATTGAAATTAAATACAGAAATATCTCATTTGCATAAGTATTCACACCCCTGAGTCAATACTTTGTAGAAGCACCTTAGGCATTGATTACAGCTGTGAGTCTTTCTGGGTAAGTGTCTGAGAGCTTTCCACACCTGGAAATTGCGCAACATTTTCCCAGTATTATTTTCAAAATTCTTCAAGCTCTGTCAAATTGTTTGTTGATCATTGCTAGACAACCATTTTCAGGTTTTGCCCTAGATTTTCAAGTAGATTTAAGTCAAACTGTAACTCGGCCACTCGGGAACATTCACTGTCTTCTTGGTAAGCAACTCCAGTGTAGATTTGGCCTTATGTTTTAGGTTATTGTCCTGATGAAATGTACATTCATTTCCCAGTGTCGGGTGGAAAGCAGACTGAACCAGGTTTTCCTCTAGGATTTTACCTGTGCTTAGCTCCAATCCGTAAATTGTTTATCCTGAAAAGCTCCCAGTCCTTAACGATGACAAGCATACCCATAACATGATACAGCCACCACTATGCTTGAAAATATGGCGAGTGGTACTGAGAAATGTTTTGTATTGGATTTGCCCCAAACATAACACTTTGTATTCGGAAAAAAAGTGAATTGCTTTGCCATATTTTTTGCAGTATTACTTTCGTGCCTTGTTGCAAGCAGGATTCATACTTTTCACTTAGGTTAGTATTGTGGAACAACTACAACATTGTTGATCCATCCTCAGTTTCTATGAGATTGCCATTAAACTGTCCCCCAAAATAAATCTAAAGGAAGTTTGTTCTGAAGTGTCTGTCCTATATTTGAGACATATAAGAAAGATCAGGAAACATATACACTGCCGTTCAAAAGTTTGGGGTCACTTAGAAACGTCCTTGTTTTCCATGAAAACATAAATGAAATGAGTTGCAAAATGAATAGGAAATATAGTCAAGACGTTGACAAGGTTATAAATAATGATTTCTAATTGAAATAATGATTGTGTCCTTCAAATTTTGCTTCATCAAAGAATCCTCCATTTGCAGCAATTACAGCCTTGCAGACCTTTGGCATTCTAGTTGTCTATTTGTTGAGGTAATCAAAAGAGATTTCACCCCATGCTTCCTGATGCACCTCCCATAAGTTGGCTTGGCTTGATGGGCACTTCTTAAGTACCATATGGTCAAGCTGCTCCCACAACAGCTCAATAGGGTTGAGATCTGGTGACTGTGTTGGCTACTGCATTATGGACAGAATAGCAGCTAACTGCTTCTTCACTAAATAGTTATTTCATAGTTTGGAGCTGTGCTTTGGGGCATTGTCCTGTTGTAGGAGGAAATTGGCTTCAATTAATTGCCGTCCACAGGGTATGGCATGGCATTGCAAAATGGAGTGATAGCCTTCCTTCTTCAAGATCCCTTTTATCCTGTACAAATCTCCCATTTTACCACCACCAAAGCACCTCCAGACCATCACATTGCCTCCACCATGCTTGACAGATGGTGTCAAGCATTCCTCCAGATCTTTTCATTTTTTCTGCATTTCACAAATGTTATTCTTTGTGATCTGAATACCTCAAACTCGTCTGTCCTTAACACTTCTTTCCAATCTTCAGTTGTCTAGTGTCTGTGTTATTTTGCCCATCTTAATCTTTTCTTTTTATTGGCTTGTATGAGATATGTCTTTTTCTTTGCAACTCTGCCTAGAAGGCCAGCATCCTGGAGTCGCCTCTTCACTGTTGACGTTGAGACTGGTGTTTTGTGGGTACTATTTAATGAAGCTGCCAGTTGAGGAATTGTGAGGCGTCTGTTTCTCAAACTAGACACTCTAATGTACTTGTCCTCTTGCTCAGTTGTGCACCTGGGCCTCCCACTCCTCTTTCTATTCTGGTTAGGGCCAGTTTGCGCTGTTCTGTGAAGGGAGTAGTACACAGCGTTGTACGAGATCTTCAGATTCTTGGCAATTTCTCGCATGGAATAGCCTTAATTTCTCAGAACAAGAATAAACTGACGAGTTTCAGAAGAAAGTTCTTTGTTTCTGGTCATTTTCAGCCTGTAATCAAACCCACAAATGCTGATGCTCCAGATACTCAACTAGTCTAAAGAAGGCCAGTTTTGTTGCTTCTGCTGATAATGGGTCTCTGTACGCCTATGTAGATATCCCATTAAAAATCTGCCGTTTCCAGCTACAATAGTCATTTACAACATTAACAATGTCTACACTGTATTTCTGATCAATTTGATGTTCTTTCAATGGACAAGAAATGTGCTTTTCACTTAGACATTTCTAAGTGAACCCAAACTTTTGAACGGTAATGTATACTGTTGAAGTCGGAAGTTCACATACACCTTAGCCAAATACATTTAAACTCAGTTTTTCACAATTCCTGACATTTAATCCTAGTAAAAAGTCCCTGTCTTAGGTCAGCTAGGATCACCACTTTATTTTAATAATTTGAAATGTCAGAATAATAGTAGAGAGAATCATTTATTTCAGCGTTTATTTCTTTCATCACATTCCCAGTGGGTCAGAAGTTTACATACACTCAATTAGTATTTGGTCAAAGGTTTTGGTTAGCCTTCCACAAGCTTCCCACAATAAATTGGGTGATTTTTGGCCCATTCCTCCTGACAGAGCTGGTGTAACTGAGTCAGGTTTGTAGGCCTGCTTGCTCGCACATGCTTTTTCAGTTCTGCCCACACATTTTCTATAGGATTGAGGTCAGGGCTTTGTGATGGCCACTCCAATACCTTGACTTTGTTGTCCTTAAGACATTTTGCCACAGCTTTGGAAGTATGCTTGGGGTCATTGTCCATTTGGAAGACCAATTTGTGACCAAGCTTTAACTTCCTGACCGATTTTTTGAGATGCTGCTTCAATATATCCACATAATGTTCCTGCCTCATGATGCCATCTATTTTGTGAAGTGCACCAGTCCCTCTTGCAGCAAAGCACCCCCACAACATGATGCTGCCACCCCCGTGCTTCACGGTTGGGATGGTGTTCTTCGGCTTGCAAGCGTTCCCCTTTCCCCCCCCAAAAATAACGATGGTCATTATGGCCGAACAGTTCCATTTTTCATTCATCAGACCAGAGGACATTTCTCCAAAATGTACCATCTTTGTCCCCATGTGCAGTTGCAAACCATAGTCTGGCTTTTTTATGGCTGTTTTGGAGCAGTGGCTTCTTCCTTATGTCGATATAGGACTCATTTTACTGTGGATATAGATACTTTTGTAGCTGTTTCCTCCAGCATCTTCACAAGGTCCTTTACTGTTGTTCTGGGATTGTTTTGCACGTTTCACACCAAAGTACATTCATCTCTAGGAGACAGAACGTGTCTCCTTCCTGAGCGCTATGACGGCTGCGTGGTCCCATGGTGTTTATACTTGCGTACTGTTGTTTGTTCAGATGAATGTGGTACCTTCAGGCGTTTGGAAATTGCTCCCAAGGATGAACCAGACTTGTGGAGGTCTACAATTATGTTTCTGAGGTCTTGGCTGATTTCTTTTGATTTTCCCATGATGTCAAGCAAAGAAGCACTGAGTTTGAAGGTAGGCCTTGAAATACATCCACAGGTACACCTCCAATTGACTCAAAATATATAAATTAGCCTACCAGAAGCTTCTAAAGCCATGATATCATTTTCTGGAATTTTCCAAGCTGTTTAAAGGCACAGTCAATTTAGTGTATGTAAGCTTCTGACCCACTGGAATTGTTATACAGTGAATTATAAGTGAAATAATCTGTCTGTAAACAATTGCTGGAAAAATGACTTGTCTTATGCACAAAGTACATGTCCTAACCGACTTGCCAAAACTATAGATTGTTAACAAGAAATTTGGGGAGAGGTTGAAAAACAAGTTTTAATGGCTCCAACCTAAATGTATGTAAACTTCTGACTTCAACTGTATATATTTACATGTAGTTAACCACTTATTTTTGCACTGAACAATTTCCATATATATACTACTTCCAATCATTTTTTCAACTGGTACCTGGGGACATTCAGACGGGTCCCGTGAGGCCTGTGGGCGTCCTAGCGCAAAGCAACCAACATGTACGTGTTTGTTAGAGTCTCACCTTCCATGGAGGAGTCATTTTAGCCCAAACGGTTCAGACGCTACAGACAGAAGTTGGCAGACTAGTTGGCAAACTAGCTTTCCCAGACAAAATGGAGAAAACCATCATGTTTGTGAGAGTCTCATCTTTCCATAATAGTTTTTTGAAGGCCAAAGTTTCCGCAACAGAGGATTTTGTAAGAAGACCAATTTTCAGGAAGTCTCATGATCTGACAAACACTGCTATAGCTCTGTCACCTTTCACCACAGATGCGGAAGTGCGACATCGGTGGATTTAGTGGATGGAAATGCATAAAAAAACAGATATCTCTAGCTTAAACTGACAGATTTTTATGGGGATTTTATGATGCCATTTTCTTCCCTGTGGGGGCTTGGATTTCCGTTGGGGCTCGGACATCGACTTTAGGGTTTTTTAAACACTATTATTGCACACAGAGTGAGCCCATGCAACTTATTGTGTGACTTGTTAAGCGCATTTTTACTACTGCGTTTATTTAGGCTTAACATAATAAAAGGGTTGAATACTTACTACTTCAAAGACATTTCAGATTTTTGTTTTTTGATTCATTTGCAAACATTTCCAAAAACATCATTCCACTTCGACATTATGTAGGCCGGTGACACAAAATCTCAACTTAATCCATTTTAAATTCAAGCTGTAACACAACCAATGTGGAAAAAGTCAAGAGGTGTGAATACTTTCTGAAGGCACTGTGGATTCCATTCCCAGACGCGACTAATTTGAATACGCCTCTGGCTGTCAGGCCTGAACATTTAGCCACAGGGTACACATCTATAGCAGATTCATAATTCAGAGACAACCATGTTTGTTATTCAAAGAATGTGTTTATTTATATTTTTTAAAAAGTGTCACTGTAAGAAATCATTTAACAAATCATTATCATAGCTACAAAAACAACATCTTAGAAAGAAAATATTGCAAACATGTACAAACTAGAAAATGTACAAAACAATTTACACAATAGAAAATAAAAATCCCCACTTATTTCAATTGGCTATGTCTTTTTCCTGCGTCATTAGGCTATACAATAGATATACAACATGATACAAAACATTTATGTACAAGACTGAGGTTGTGCAGTGAGAAAGACATCAATGAGATTTGCATCTTCTCCACAGAGTCCAAAAGAAATTTAGAAGAATAGGGGGGAAATGAAAGGCAATAAGTTAATAAGATGGTTTTAATGCAGGCAGGTCCTCAGAATTTGCAGCAGAAGCCACAGCCCTTGTTGTGACAGCAGTTGCAGCACCAACGGCACAGGGAGAGGTGGCTCTGACGCTTGAACCTGAAGTGCTCCTGTATCCCGCCAAGAAAAGACAATGAAGAAAGGAGGGAACAAGCTCATGGTAAGTACTTCTGTCCAAGTCTCCCCTTCACAAGCACATTGCACACTGCTCGCCCTGAAGCCCTTGCTAATGGCTCACAATCAAATGGTTAACAACTAGCGCTTGTGGGCTAATTCAATTCCAAGGGTGAAACGCAACCACTTAGATGTTAATTTGCCAAAGGTAATTACTTAATTCATTCACTCAATTGAACGTACCGGCAGATGCATGGACTCGCTGCCCGGCTGTTGATGTTCCCCAACTGGACTGTCAATGCTTCCGACCTCCTCCGTTCGCACCTGCAAAGACATTATGTACAAATGAGTAATGACCAACTTCTAAAATCGATACACACATGTTTGTAGTGGGTTAGTGTTGGAGAATTAGCCATACCTCAGAGAACGGAACAGCAGTGCTTTCAAGGATGAACATGCATGCGAGGACGACCACCACTGCAAATGCAACACTGAAGGCCTTCATTCTCGGTTTTGTTAGGAAGCTTATAGCCTATTTAAAAGTCCTGTTGAAAACAGTTGGAATTGAAGTGACAGTTTATGATGAAGATCAGAGCTCTCCAATTTTCCCAAAATGCGGCGCTCTCCAATGCAGTTTTCAATGCACTAAGACGAGTCCAAAGTTGATTGATTGTCCTTTTGATGTCAGCGGATGAGGGACTTCTCTGTCATGTGGTGAGACTGCGGTGCAATGGTATTTATACACACTTTGGCCACTATTGTGCAATCATGCCCCCATTTGGACAATGGAGCGCATTCCCGTCACATATTACCTAATCCACTTTCCCGTTTTCAAAAATGGGAAATTGTATAGTTTTTTTGTCTTTCCTTTAGGGTGGATAACTGAAAATTGATGATAATTTATTTCCTCTGTCGAAATCTGAAAGAATTGTGGAAATTACCCAACAGCAGGAGTCATGGAAGAACAGTTACTGGAATTGCATGGCTGGCTGCACAGCCCTTTTGTCTGACCTGGGAAATCCCTCCACATGAGGGATTGAGCCATTACAGTATCCATTCCTCTGTCTAAAGGACTTCATTATAACCCTTCCAATGGAAGAATTAGCCCTCTTTTGACATGTAATTAGCAACGCTTTCATTTGACGTATAATGTGGTGTAATGTGAGGAACCTGCAGTCGAACAGAATAAACTTCATTTGAAAGAAAAGGAGCAGTAAAAGAGTAGAAGGGAAAAGAGAGGTGCAAACTGATCACTTCATTCAGGGTGTTTCAAGTGTTATTAGAAATAGAGGAATATGACAATAATATGTGACACGCATCATGTTGTGTTTATCAGACCTAATGAAAAATACATGTCAAAGGTCAGGCAGTAGTAGTAATAGTGATTCACACTTGAATTGTTTCATAAAGGTATTTTGTAGTTGAAAAAAAAAGAAGACACATTTAATATCCTGCTATGCTGCTACACTGAGTGTACAAAACATTACGAACACCTTCCTAATTCATCGGGGAATAGACTATATAATGTGTTTGAAAGCGTTTCACAGGGATCCTGGCCCATGTTGACTCCAATACTTCTCACAGTTGTGTCAAGTTGGCTGGATGTCCTTTGGGTGTTGGACCATTCTTGATACACACAGGAAACTGTTGAGCATGAAAAACCCAGCAGCGTTGCAGCCCTTGAGACTAACCAGTGAGCCTGGCACCTACTACCATACCCCGTTCAAAGGTACTTTCTTGTCTTGCTCATTCCCCCTCTGAATGGCACATGTACACAATCCATGTCTAGGTTCTGGCCTTTCTAGGGAGTTTTTCCTAGCCACCGTGTTTCTACACCTGCATTGCTTGCTGTTTGGGGTTTTAGGCTGGGTTTCTGTACAGCACTTTGAGATATCAGCTGATGTACGAAGGGCTATATAAATAAAATTTGATGTCTCAATTGTTTTAAGGCTTAAAAATCCTTCTTTAATCTGTCTCCTCCCCTTCATCTACACTGATTGAAGTGGATTTAACAAGTGATGGGAAGAGCAGGTGTTCTTAATGTTTTGTACACTCAGTGTAAATCATATTTCATGTACACAAAATCATACTGCAAATTGTAAGCCTGTGAATGCCTAATTTGCATCCTCAAAGAGTCTGTGATGAGTTGATAAGTGGTTAATAGCCTAATAATAATTAATTGGATGTTCACTCAAGGGCTCAACTTGTTGGATATTATATCATTATACTATTAGGTTTTAATCTATTCACTAAGTATTGTATTGCCTCTGCCCAACTTGTCTCTTTAAAGGGATACTTCAGGAGTTTTACAATGAGACCCTTTATCTACTTCCAACTGCACGCGGAGACATACAAATGGTATTAATCCACAATTAATCTCACTCTGGGAAAGTAGATAAAGGTCCTTATTGCCAAAATCATCCCAAAGTATTAAGTGAAATAACATGTTGTGGGAACCCCTGCGTCAGTCTGTCTCGTATACAGAGAACTCTTTGCCATCACTTGTTGACTTTGGGTGACCGGAACATCAGTGTCAACAAATATAACCACGAATGACTCCTCAATGGAATCCACCCAGCAAGTTTAATTGGTTGAGTATTAGTGAGCGCGGGGGAGAGGTAGGAGGTTTTTGCCAGTGTCACCAGCCGCCAGCACTATCTTTGAGAATCTTCTGGTCAAACAGAGCTCGGCTCCAGTGGGGCGGACACAGAGACACAGTCACCTAGACAGGCGCCAGTCCACCACTTGCTCCTCCTGGGCCGGTGCATTGGCCCCCTGTTTCCCCCTCTGTCATCCTAATTACCTCTGTCCCCCCCCCTCCCCACTCTCACATGTACTTTATTTGTTCTGGCACTTGACCCAAAAGTTCAGAAAAATCATTTTTAATACTGAAATAGCCAACTCCGCAAAAACCCAATAGTCATATTTCTTCCGACCCCCCACCTTCTCCAGACCTGCCAGAAAGCCTGTCGTCTTGCACGGTTACTGTGGATAATTTGTTCATGTAGAACTGGGTCACTATCAGCTCATTAGGGAAAAACGTAAACAGTATGCTAATGAACTGTAGTAGAATTTAGTATTCAAAGACCCTGCCCTAAACCTGACTATAGCAACTCTGTCCAATTGGTCCTCCTTTTGCTGTGACATTATCTGCCTCACGGGGCAGTGTTTTCCCTGACTGTTTTAGTGAAATGTACGAGCAAGCCAGACACTGTTAGTACAGGGGTCAGGATTTTCCCAGTGCAGATACTGTGCTACTGCCAATCTTCTTGGGAAATTCCAGTCTCCTTTTAGCAGAGTAATATGGACCAAGTTAAATGTTCAATTGAGAAATGGACCATCTTGTTTCCCATTTGTCTAGCAGAACCTACCAGAGAAAAACGGAAATATCCACATAAGCAACGCAGAGAACTTGTCTTGTAGGTCCCCGTGAGCACATGACTTGTCCTTCTCACCACTGATTGGCTACTCTGTTGTAAATAAGAAAATATGTATCCTGTAGTGCTTTACTGTAGAGCTAGATCAGAGTCTGTGGAGAATAGAGGTACTGGGGGAAGTGTGAATCACTAAAGCTCTTCTGCTTTGCACTCTTGACACGAACAAGCCTCAGACTGACAGAGCTGGACAGGCTGGGTTTGGAGACCATACCCGTTGTTGAAATGCAATTTCTCTAAGGTAGAGAACATCTCAGCACACAAAGGAGAGACAGTCATTCATGCAATGTTTTCGAACTCTCGAGTGTTAAGGGTTATTCATTGGGCCTACAGTACAAGAGTGTATTGAGGACTGTGGCATTTGTTGGAGTCAACCATGCATGTTTATTACTAGCCAGCAACTCTCGCTGGGTAAGCATTGTAATTATAAAGACATCCTGTTCAAATTCTCCTGGAAGAATTGAGGACTGTTGTGCTGTATAGTGCTATTTAAGGCATACAAGAATAAGAATAGTAGAGGTAGCTAGCGAGGAAAAAAGTGAATCTCAGGTATGGTATGAAACACACCCAGACCGTTTCAAACAAACAACCATATGAGGATTCATAGTTCTACTCAAACACTATAAAAGAACAAATAAGTGACCTAACTATATTTATTACAGTATTGCTACATTTATTACAATAAATGTTTAAATACATTTCTGACATATTATGTCAGCCTTGAGGACATCCCACTGGGTAAAAAAAAGAGAGAGAGAGAGTATGTCTCAATCTGAGGTACATGGGATCAGAGATCAACCCATTCAAACAGAGCAGGGGGCACACAGGCGCCTGGCTGGCTGTGTGTGTTTGATTGGCGGCTGTCAGACTGGCCGAGAGACAAGCACGGAGGGAGGGAGGGAGGGAGGGAGGGGGGAGGGAGGGAGGGAGGGAGGGAAGTGGAGGGGGAAGTAGGGGAGGCGTGTGGAGGTGGTGAGATCATGTGGCAGAGGAGAAAAATGAGATGCATCAGTATTAATAAGGATCGTGGTGATTTTGCAGCAGCATCTGTCCATCTGTGAGAGTTGAGTGACGGACCGTGCAAATGTAATTCATATCTATGATGAATTTACTGGTGATAAGATATTGTGGTTACTTGTTAAATTCAATGGATTTTTCATATAAAGATGTAAATCGAGAGAAAACAAGACAGATGTGAACTGTCTAACCATTGTGACTTTCACGCTAAATATGTATTTTTTGTGCTGTACATCTGATTATGTAAATAGATGTATACATGCATCTAGAGACTAATATGCCGTACGATCATTTATTAATGAATTCACCAAATAATAATTAAGAGTAACCCAAAAATTATACTTGGAGACTGTTTACGACACTCTCTGTTTGTGGAGATGGAGGTCCTTTGGATGAAGATCCTGGTCATTCTGAGTTTAACTGTTACTGTGTTCTCTGAACCAGCTGGCGACAAAGTCTCGGAATATCTTAAAGTCGCCTGTATATGAGCCAGGGATGGGGAACAGTTTCCTGTCTCATGTGGGTTTTGTATGTGTTACAGAGGCACGCCTCTCTGCGAAGACATACACTGTTATACATTGTGCAACGACCCTTACACACCACCAGGACACTGCTGTGGAGAATGTAACCAAAGTCCTCAACAACGGCCAGTCAGAGGGGTTAAATGCGGACGACACATTTCAGTTGCATTGCATTGAGTTGTACAACTGACTAGGTATCCCCCTTTCCCTTTCCCTTTCCCCTTTCATTCCCTGACCCAAGAGACTCTTGCTGGAACTGCACCTGCAATGACGGCTCAAATATTTGTGAGAGGACGACGGAGTGCCCCAATGCTCCAAAGGTGGAGAATGAATTCAATAAGAGCATTATCTTCAGCAACGGCAGGTCCATCTCTGACCCCGAAGACTCCTGCAGAGTGTACCACTGCCATTATGCTGCACAGTAGTGTACAATGAAGAAACCGAAACCGTGTCCCACTGCTGCTACAGAGAGTGTAAGTGTACGACCGTACGTACACCTACACCGACCGAACGTACACCTACACAGACCGTACGTACACCTACACCGACCGTACATACACCTATACCGACCGTACGTACACCGACCGTACATACACCTACACCGACCGTACGTACACCTACACCGACCGTACGTACACCGACCGTACGTACACCTACACCGACCGTACGTACACCTACACCGACCGTACATACACCTACACCGACCGTACGTACACCTACCATACATACACCTACACCGACCGTACGTACACCTACACTGACCATACAAACACCTACACCGACCGTACGTACACCGACACCGACCGTACATACACCTACAGCAGTGTCCCCAACAACAGCCCGTCCACCCGTGCCCCCAAACATCCGTTACATGTACAGTACCCATCAAAAGTTTGGACACACCTACTCATTCAAGGGTTTTTCTTTATTTGTACTATTTTCTACATTGTCAAATAATAGTGAAGACATCAAAACTATGAAATAACACATATGGAATCATGTAGTATCCAAAAAAGTGTTAAACATATCAAAATATATTTGGGATATTTCAAAGCAGCCACCCTTTGCCTTGATGACAGCTTTGCACACTCTTGGCATTCTCTCAACCAGCTTCATGAGGAATGCTTTAACAACAGTCTTGAAGGAGCCCTTACACAGGCTGGAGGAGTGTTTTGGGTCATTGTCCTGTTGAAAAACAAATGATAGTCACAAACCAGATGGGATGGCGTATGGCTGCAGAATGGTAGCCATGCTGGTTAAGTGTGCCTTGAATTTGAAATAGATCACAGACAGTCACCAGCAAATCACAAACACACACCATTACACCTCCTCCTCCATGCTTCACGGTGGGAACCACACATGTGGAGATCATCCATTCACCTACTCTGCGTCTCACAAAGACACGGCAGTTGCAATACTTTTGGACATGTAGTTTACTTTTGTGTTTGGTGTTTTCAAACAACAAAAGATACTACACATTTTTGGTAAACTAAGTCTTATGGCCCTGGATCAGTGCACAAGCTTGAAAGAAAGTTAATGCACATGGATGTACTTCCAGAGCGAGGATAATACAGTGAATTCTGTCCTAAAGGGGGAAGTTAACTGGACTTTGAAAGCGAACACATTATGTTATTATTGCCACATTGTCACGACACTCACTGGTGTCTTGTGCCTCGACTTTCATTCAAACACCTTTGCACCTCAGATAACATCACACTCATGGTCACAGCATCTCAACCATCTGTTGCAGCTTATAATGAGAACAGCTCTTCTAGCTTTATCATTATTCATAGCCTGGGCACAGATCAGTTTGTGCTCGTCTACTCCATTGCTGTCAGTGTCAAACATGTTATCTTTGGCCTGACAATTCCAAAGGGAGTTGGCAAGAGCAGAAACAGACTGGCAACCAGGCTACATTATTCACCCATGTGCCCTCAATGTCTATCATTAATTCTCTTCAACCTTTGTTATTAATATACAGTATTAGTAGCCCTTCCTTCATACAAAGTATTTTAGCAATTATGAATACATTAAAAGGGAAGACATTCTGTATAGGGGGAAAGACAATGAGTCAGAACACATGCTGACAAGGTTACTAAGCAAGTCAAGTATTTATTTTTCTGCCATTTTACTTATAAAAAGTGTTATAATCTAACCTGAGAATAGCACGTCTGCTACAGGGGATAGAGGCTGGTAAATTTTGTTTTTGATATTTCAAAAAATATCAAATTGACTACAGCCAACAATTTCCTTTCGCTACCTTATTTTTCACCATAATTGACCGTGCTCACTTCCCACTAAATGTGTAGAATTCAACTGCAAAATAAACATTATCAGTCAACTTTGGCTATATTCAGCTGAAGAGCAACAGTTCTAAGAGACAGTTGAGCAAAACAGGATAACAATTTTATTCTGCACTTACAAAAGCACAAGGTCAGAGAGTAGGATAGCTTGTCGAGGTGGAATCATTGAGTATACATGACTTTTCACCGGGTTGAGTATTAGTGCTGCTTTGCTGAGTCCGGCGCCAGACAGTACATGCCTAAAACACCCTGATCAGAGATTAAAACACATTTACCTATTCCCATTTCCCCAAATTCAGGACAAAATACACAATGCAAATCCAGTCATCAGTAACATTGGTATCATCATCAACTTGCCTGTTTGCACGTTGAACACATTTCAACTTGGTTATTGTCCTAGATGAGTGAAAGAGTGTCTGAGATTAAAATGTTTCCCCAAGTCTTTATTAGCATCCATTCGTTTGCAAGGAGAGGCGAGTCAGAACACAGAAACGAGGTACAAGAACGGGAAGTTTCTCTGTTCTTGGTTTCTATCTTGAGCAGTGAGTTGGTTCATTTACTCTCTCCAGAGTCTTTCTCCCTGGGTACATTAATCTCCATTTGATGTGTTGGTTAGAAAAATAAAAGCCAAAAACGCTAGACATGATACTTGTGGTTATTCTTACACATATTAAGACAGATGCATCACACACACACACACATTCGCAAAAAACATCCAGACTTCTGTAGCCGCTAAATTTAGCTCAGCAGTGAACTCAATGCGCTTTCTCAAGAGTGAGTTTTAAACGTGACACGTTGAAATTAAAAACTTGGTGGTGTCTAAAATGGCACCCTATCCCTTACATAAATCACTGTTGGTCAAAAGTAGTGCACTATATAATAGGGTGCCATTTTAGATGCAACCTGTGATGTTCCACCCAGAATCATATACATTTGCACTCACTTCATATGTCAGGTGACATTTTAAGAGCTCCACCTTTCAGAGGCCGTATCAGTGGTCTATCAAATGCTCTATAATCGAACCCGGCCAGTCTCAAACCAGCCTTAAAGATTGTGTATTAAATTGCATAATTGTAGAAAAGGGCCAGCGTGCACAGTAAATTAATTATTGATTACCATTTATTTTCCCACTAACGCCAGTGGCCATTGGCTTTACTTCAACATGACACATTTATATAACGTTGCATTGATGCTATTTTAACAACAACTCTGTTAATGCAAGCACTGTAAAACTGTGATATTGGGCAAAGCGCAGCTATTCCTCTGGGTATACCAAAATTGCATCCTTGAGATAGTCGTTTTGGCTCTGTACTCCAGCACTTTGGATTTGAAATGATGCTATGATGGAGGTCAAAGTGCAGACTGTCAGCTTTAATTTGAGGGCATTTTTCATTAATATCGGTGCCGTTTAGAAATTAATACACAAATAAATGAATGCCACAATACTTTTGGTCCCCTAAAAATGAGGGGGGGAACTATGTTAAAAAAATAAAAAATAAATAGATATGTAAAATAAGTGCTGTAAAGTACTCAAAGGTTTAGTATTCGGTCCCACATTCCTAGCACGCAATGATTACGTCAAGCTTGTGACTACAAACTTCTTAGATGCATTTGCTGTTTGTTTGCTTGTGTTGGATGATTATGGACAGCCATGAATGAATCGAGAACAATGACGAGTGAGAAAGTTAGAGGCATAAACATCATACCCCCCAAAATATGCTAACCTCCCGTTATCGTAATGGTGAGAGGTTAGCAAGCCTTGGAGTTACGATATTTGTGCGTCTAACTTTCACTCATCATTATTCACGATTCATTCAGGATTATCCACAATCATGGTAGCATCCACATTCATGTACAAGTGTTTAGAAACTAATGTACAATAAAAGGGGCTCCAAAATGACAATGCATTATTTCAGATTATTTTGTGCCCAATAGAAATCAAAACAAATGGCATATGCATCCAACAAGTTTGTATAGTCACAAGCTTTATGCAATCATTGCATGCTAGGAATATGGGACCAAATACTCAACTTTTGACTACTTTATTACACAAAGTGAATTCATCCAAATACTTCTGATCCCCTAAAATGGTGGGGACAATGTACAAGAAGTGCTATAATTTCTAAACGGTTCACCCGATATGGATGAAAATACCCTCAAATTAAAGCTGACAGTGTGCAATTTAACCTCATAGTCATTATATCATTTCAAAGTGCTGGAGTACAGAGCCAAAACTAAAAATGTGTCACTGTCCCAATACTTCTAATAATATTGGCAACTATCAAGGCATTCTTTCACATAGTTCTGCAATGCAGCGGTTTATTTGTATCGTGTTTCTGTTCTACTGGCTGGTAGCCTACCACTCACTCATACATCATCTATTCCTCCAGGATACATGAGCTTTTCTAAATGAGTCTTTCTGGGAATATTTTTAACAATACACAAACTAATAAATTAAAAACTGCTAACGTAACAAAACTGTAATATGACCCTCAACCACAAATACAGACTAAAATAAAACATGACTGAAGAGAATGGGAAAAGAACAACTCAACAACAAAATATCCAACGTCACAGAGTCCACAGGTGAGGAACTAAATAAATATAGAAAGGGAGGGACGAGTTGTGCAGTGGGTTTCTCTGGGCTAGTAGAGGGGTTTTCTCTGGTGGTTGTGACTTCTCTCTCTGAGACATGTCTATGGTCTACACGGTGGCTTCTTTTGTCATTTCGACTGATCCTGGATCAGTCGAGTGCAGCCAACAAAGCAGCAGGAGCCTGCCAAGAGTCTCGGGATGCAGCCTCAAAGACGAGGCCAGGGAAGACTGTCTAACTGTCAGCGACTGTGAAAAAAAAAGAGTGATTCGTCAGTAGCTCGTTCGTTTTGTTCTGCTCCTACGTGTCATCTCCAGTCTGCCTCGTCCTCCTCTTCCTTTTACCCATCCTGCTCTCCCAGTCTCCCTCGTTCATTGTGGTGGCGTCTCGCCCACGCTCTCGATGCCGTGCTGCTGGAGTTGAGCTCGGAGAAGGGCATTCTCATTCTTCAGCTCCTCGATCTGAGACAAACAACAAACAACAATGTCCGAAGACAAACAACAAAATGGGTGTCCTCAATGTAATCAATGAATTAGCAGCAACTTAGCAAAATACAAAAGTCAACTTCTAGGCCTCACTTGTTCTTTCAATGATTCTAGACAGAAACGTCTGTTGTATACACTTTTCAACAAAAGTTTTAGACAATTTTGGCCACAACAACCATCTGTTTTAAATCTCAAGGTACTGTACTATCATCCCAGTTTCTCCTCTGGGCTATCACACACTCACTGCCTCTCTCTCCCCCACAGGACTGGAGACTTCACTTCTGAGCATTAGAATGAGGACATGAAGAACAGTGCTTTGGGATTCAGTAAGGAATGAAAAGGCAAAACACTCTCCGTGCAAATATATGCTAGAACTTAATTTTGAAGTAAAAACGGCACTTCGGTCGTCAGACGTAAAATGAACGTTAAACGTAATCAAACACGTACATTTCTTCGAACATTAACCCTTTCTGTTCGCAGGAATGTGATCCTATGTGATAGTCTGGTCCCAAAAATGGGTTTGTGCAGTCTTGCCAACTCCTATGTTGTGCCTGACAATGACCATAGAAGTTGGCACGACGGCACTAACAGATCCGGGTCCAGGCTAGGCCTCTGATTCTTTGGGATAGCCTTCTTTCTAGGCTGTTTTACCTGCTGTCTGCAGAGCTCGTTGTCCACCTGTACTCTCTCCACCTCTTTGACACCGTCCAGGAGCCTCTGGTTATTCTGACGGAGCTCTCGGATGTAGTCACACGCCTTAGACAGGATGCCCCCTTTACTCTGGGGGAAGGAGAGAGGAGTTAATTAAGACATCCTGCCGTGGGGACGACAGGAAGAGTAGCCGCTGCTTTCGCAACAGCTGTTGGGGATCCTAATAAAATACCAATATTCGTGCATGCACACACACCCCCCCCCACAATTGGTTCCAATTCAAAATCTTATTTTCCCTAAGCCTACCCTTAACACTAAATCTTAACCTAACCCCTAGGCTTAATATAGCCTTTATAAAAGGGAGGACCGGCAATATGTCCTCACCTCTTTGAATTTAAGATGGTTTACCATTCTTCTAGTACTCACAAGTATATTAAAATGTGTTTACACACACACACACACACACACGACAAAGTTGCTGAGAGTGCCTTACAGAGTGACTTACAGCCCCCCGTCTTGGTGCTGTCTATGTTGCAGTCGGGGATGATTTTGGAGAGCGTGACGATCCAATTGTTGATCTTGTCTCTCCGCCGCCTCTCAACTGTTAAGACACACAGAACAGGTTCAGAGAAAGAGGAACAATAGGGATACATATGGGGAGTGGTTAGTGTCTACATGGATATTTGTTTCTGTATGCCTTGAATAGTCACTTAGCTAGACATGTGACATTGTGGGAACAACATACAGTTCAACAGCAGCATCTAGTGGTTGGTTGATATACAAAATGAAATTCCCAAAAAGTGCCACCACTTGAGAAGGGTCTTTGGGATAGAATTAGAAAAAATATCTACTGTCCACTTAATGTGGCTTTGGCGTCAACAAACAAAACATCACAAGGTGCAACTCATTTAAAAAGAAATTCTACAAGATATTGCATACACTACATGGCCAAAAGTATGTGGACACCCCTTCAAATGAGTAGATTCAACTATTTCACCCACACCCGTTGCTGACAGGTGTATAAAAATCGAGCACACAGCCATGCAATCTCCATAGACAAGCATTGGCAGTAGAATGGCTCGCACTGAAGAGCTCAGTGACTTTCAACGTGGCACCTTTCCAACAAGTCAGTTCATCAAATTTCTGGCTTGCTAGAGCTGCCCCGGTCAACTGTAAATGCTGTTATTGTGAAGTGGAAACATCTAGGAGCAACAACGGCTCAGCCGTGAAGTGGTAGGCCACACAAGCTCACAGAACAGGACCAATAAGTGCTGAAGCGTGTAAAAAAATTGTCCTCTGGAAGCAACGCCAGCACAAGAACTGTTCATCGGAAGCTTCATGAAATGAGTTTCCATGGCCGAGCAGCCGCACACAAGCCTAAGATCACCATGAGCAATGCCAAGCATCGGCTGGAGTGGTGTAAAGCTCGCCGCCATTGAACACTGGAGCAGTGGAAACACGTTCTCTGGAGTGATGAATCACGCGTCATCATTTAGCAGTCCGACGGAAGAATCTGGGTTTGGCAGAAGCCAGGAGTATGCCACCTGCCCAAATGCAGTGCCAACCTTAAAGTTTGGAGGAGGTATATTGGTCTGGGCCTGTTTTTCATGGTTTGGGCTCGGCCCCATAGTTCCAGTGAATGGAAATCTTAACACTACAGCATAAAATGACATTCTAACTTTGTGGCAACTTTCCTGTTTCAGCATGACAATTAGTGCAATTGGAACACCGACTGTGAACCAGGCCTAGTCGCCCAACATCACTAATGCTTGTGGCTGAATGGAAGTAAGTCCCTGCAGCAATGTTCAGACATCTAGTGGAAAGCCTTCCCAGAAGAGTGGAGGCTGTTATAGAAGCAAAGGGGAGGGGGGGTCCAACTCCATATTAATGTCCATGATTTTAGAATGTATACAAAAGTACCATATACTTTTGTCTTGTAGTGTATCTTGGAATGCAGAAGTAAAGCACAGAGTTGCATGGTTAAGATATAATGGGGCGGCAGGTAGCCTAGTGGTTAGAGCATTGGACTAGTAACCGAAATGTTTGCAAGATCGAATCCCCGAGCTGACAAGCAAAACAAATCTGTTGCTCTGCCCCTGAACAAGACAGTAAACAACTGTTCCTTGGCCGTCATTGAAAATAAATAAGAATTTGTTCTTAATTGAGTTGCCTAATTAAATAAAAGGTAAAAAAATAAAAATAAAAGATTGGCTCTGAGAGAACATGACGCAGGGAGGATTGTGGGTGATGTAGGCCCTTCTCTTTGCTCACCTTCATTGTGTTGAGCTCTCCTCCTCTCATCTCTGGGTGTCCGTGGGCCATCCATTTTCCTACAGACAAAAACAAATAGCACATTTCAGCCATGTTCTAAACCCGGGAGTCCTCAGGCCACCTCTGTACAAAACAGGTGCAACTCTTCAGACTAAAAGAAAATAAATCTTCAGACTACAGCGCTCCACGCAACTAATCTAGTGCAGAAATCCACCACCAGAACCACTATCTCAAAGCACCTGACCCTTTTACAATTACACTCCACTCAGGCACCAGAGCCGTACTCTGCAGGGGGGCCGCCCTGCACTGCCTTGGGCAGCCGTGCTGATCTGAAGCAGCCGTATGGGCCAGTATATGAGGCAATAACACCACCTTGGTGCTGACAGCGAGATGCAGTGACTGGAATTACTGTATTACTGATTGTCTGATGGCCGTCTGGATAGGCAGATTTCTTGGAGGTGTACGTGCCCTTCCCCACTATACCCCAGGGAGTCTAAGGCGCGGGCATCATTATAATCCTAAATTGCGATGTCGCATTGGTGTCCAGAGTATGGCTAATGACAACCGTTTTTCATGTGTGTGTGTGTGTGTGTGTGTGTGTGTGTGTCTTCCCCGAGGTATTCTTTAATTAAGTTCCCCATACGTGACAGCCAGATGAGCTCATGAAGGCACTGGGGACGAGATGCGCAGGGCCGTGGCAGTAAACTAATACAATTCAACAGCACTTACTTTGACAAAGCTTTAATCCGTCTAATGAATTGTGTCATAAATTAAACCAAAACGGCTGGTGTTCGCACAGTGCACTTACCTTTTTCGCATCTAATGAGTAAAAGCAATTAAAAGCCAGCAAAAACAAAGTGGGCTGTTTATACTTTACACTAGCTCTTCAACGTCTTACAGAACTGAAAACAACTCATGGCAATACTGCATCAGGACTACCATCAAAGAGTACACACACATTTTCCAATGCTAAATGTAGCTCAATCACATCAAGGGTCTAACATAATCACCAGGGAATTGTACTAAAGGGACTGAAGGGGGAATAGGGAGCTGGTATGATTGTTCCTTCTTCTTTGTGGTATATGATCAAGGCCTAATTTGATTGGTTACAGTGGGAGATGTGGAAGTTGTCCTCACCAGTTTAAACCGTCATGTTGCAGCATCTCGGTTTCGTCTCTGCGAACGGCAGGTAAGCGGTGGAAGTTTTCATTTAATTTCATGTATTTGAACAGATCAAATATGTTCAGTCATGGATTAGTTTATGCGTTGTTGATGTAAGAACAAATAAAAAAATAGACAAATTAATCACACACAAGAAAAAAATATGGAAAGGGGGAATAGAATGGCAAACCACAGAAAAACAAGTCCTCCCTAGACAACAGCACATACTGCAGTGGTATCCAGCCCTTTAAGACTGTATATTTAACAGTGAAGTAGATAAAAGCTTTACTGGTAGCCCAGGAGACCTGGGGAATCTTGTACGAACGTCCCACACAAAAGCCACAAGTAGCCTAAAGAACTTGGGAAGAGTCCAGATCAGTCCTAATAACAAACCCATAGCCCCACCTTACTGTGTGCAAATTGATGGCCATCCCCTTTACCTAAAGCTATATTGTAAAATGTATTTTTCAGAGTATAAGAGGTGCAAAATCTCCATGTTGTTCTACAGGCCTGAGAATAAGAGGTCATCACATACAGGCAGGGAAATGGCAAGGCAAGGGATATCCATTCAGTCCAACACAAATTACATTTCAGAGGATCATGTGTTTGTTCTGGATGACAAAACAAGCACGGCATTATGTCAAATTTTTAAAAAGCACTTTGACCTATTCTTCCAAACCATTTCCCTTATGTGCACAACTATAGAAACACAATCTCATAAACACACAACTCATTGTTTTATATTCAAACACTTGCCTGGCACTCCCCCCTTCTAGATTATATGTCTAGTTTATGAGCATGTTTACAATTTACTCACACCCCTTGGCACTGGGCATGCAGTATGTCTTCGTTGAAAAATAATTCATTTCCTAAATTAACACTAATGTCAAATTAATTCACTGACACACATATCATTAATCATCCATTTGGCATGAGAGATTATTTTGATTTTCAGAATGGATTAACCAGATTTAACAGTTTGGTTTTGATTCAGTGTTACTCATTCAGAGTGGTTTGAGGAAAATAATTTAATCACATGATAATGATATTGATGATTGAAAGAGATAAACAAAATGAGGAAGTAGACAAGGAATTGGGAAACCAGGGCAACAAGGACAGGGACACAACAACCCTGTGATGACATCATCCATCCCACTAGAACAGCTGAGTGTTCAAGGAAACCACACACACACACACACACACACACACACGTCTGACCCAGGTCCAGGTCACTCTCTTGCTCAACCAAAATCTCTGTGAAAGTGAATGGGCGTGGGGGGGTGCAGTGCAACTTTACTTTCAGATTTTGGAGAGAATAGTCAATATACTATTTTTTCAATAGTCAATATCAGTGACTTATCGTTTTCCAGGCTAACTAATACATCTCAGAGTCAATGTAAACCAACTCTTAGATGCTCTAGAAAAATCCAGTCAAATTACTTCTTAATAACAGGTCCATTATTGATAAAAAGTTGAAATTATCACATAACACCTAGGCGTATAGGCTAGGGTCTACTTGCAAAACATGTCTGACATGCTTGTTGAAGATGAACTTAAGGACTGCATAGGTAGGTTTTTGACTGCTTAACATCTGGAGAGGCTCAGACTGCTGTGTGCATGGGCTCTCCTTTCAGAGTCCCCCTAAAATGAGGGACATAGGAGGAGAGGAAGAAGCAGTGTGGTTGATACTCACTCAGGGTAGGGGTGTGTGCGCGGGGCTATGGTTCGCTGTGTGCCTGTCTGCAAGACGTCAGGAGGGGTCATCATCACGTAGAACTGACCTGTGGGAGAAGAGATGACATGGAAACGAGAGCGAGAGATGCGGCAGGTTGGAGATCTCAGTGACAAAGTCTTAAGGGAGAATTTGCTGAATGACACTGGACTCCAGCACCGAGACAAACCTTGTGGCTGAGGGGATGAACAGTTAATCTCTCTCAGTCAGCACCGGGTCATGGTACTCAAAATGTCAATTTGATAAGTGGTCATTCTTCTTTACGTCTGTTTGGACTTGAACCAAAAGTGAGGGACAGTATTTTGCCCTCAGAAGACTGCTAGACTAGCGTTAGAAGTAGAGCTGACTCACCCCCGGCCTGAGTGGGGTCGGAGGTGGTCTGCACAGACACAGTGCCGTCGCTCACAGCCGTAGCTGGGAAGTAGGCAAAGCGCGTCTCCCCTCCCAGCGTCTCTCCCACGGGGCTACCCCCATTACTGAAAGGGTTCTGGATCACAGCCTGACAGGGAACAAGGTGGGAAGGGTTAGATAACGATCAATAGTTTGACACATTGAAGTATGTCAGTCTCCGTAGCCATTAGGGAACTGTGTTATTGTAAGGGGTGACAGTAGTGGCCTCGGTTCCTGGTGTTCTGGTACCTACCTGGGCCACTGCTTGAGGAGCGCCGGGGAAGGCGGCCGTGGAGACCACGCTAACCGGCCCTCCCCCGTCATCTCTCCCCTCCAGCTGCTGGTCAGTTACCTGGACAACGCGGTAAGTCACCTGAGGAAGAGAGGGAGACAGAGAGACAGAGAGAAACCAGTCATTAATTCTACAACAAAGAGCGTGGGATACCTTCTAGCCTGACCATGGTCATTTTAATGTCACTGTGTTTTCAGTACTTGCAGGTTGTTTACCTCATACTGATGTTCACACCCTAGGCTATAGTAGTTAAGACCTTGCACATTGAATGATACCACTAGGCCTATAAGTGATCTACGCACCCAACTTATGCTTATATGGCAGAATGTGCCTAATTCAATATAAAAACAGCCAGATCCAGAAAAGCACGTGTTCGTTTCAAAATAATCAGTATTTGTACCCCTTCATCGTGTGACTCGCCTCCTGACTAACATGTGACACCAGCCGCATGCCAATCCAGGAAGGGGATTGGAATCACATGATCACTCACACCAGCTCTGTTTACTCCAAATGAGCAGCGAAAGGACCAGCTCTAACTAGCTTATTCCTTCACCCTCCCCCAAAAAATGGTTTATGTGAAGATATAACATTCTCTGTGACAATCCACAAAAGCGTAGACGTAAACAGTCACAATTAAGAACCAATTTGACATCCAAACCTGTAGGCCTATATCAGTGTCCTGGCCGGTTCTATTGTCTGGGTTCAGAGCGAACGCACACAAGGCTCTCAATTCAACGGAGAGGCTAGTGTTGAATTACAGGGTTATTCAGGGTTTTCCATTGTGTGATACGGTTGATTCTCTAGTGGAGGGATGGACAACACCAGTCCTCTGGGGCCTGATTGGGTGTCCAGCCCCAGCTAACACACCAGACTCCAATAATCAACTAATCATGATCTTAAGTTGATAATGCAATTTGTTCAAATCAGCTGTTTTTGCTGGGGGGGGGGGGGCACCACTCTGGCCCCTGGGGACCGGAGTTTCCCATCCCTGTTCTAGTGTGACTGAGTGACATAGTAAACTGACCTCATACAGCAAAAACAAAACTATGTGAATTCAGCTAGTTAAAGGTTTCTAAAAATCAGCAAAACGCTGTTCACAGGACACCCACCTGACCACCCTCAGAGCGGAACTGGTACTGAATGTTGTGGTCCGCGAATGCCTGGGCCTGCTGAATACTGCCTATGGTAACAGCAGTCTGCTCCCCTTCCCCGTCTCCTGAGAGAAGGACAGTGGAATGAGAGGATTGATAGAAGGATGGAAGAGAAAAATAACACTCAGATAGCCATTGATGAGAAATTCGTGAGGCAAGGTGCATTATTGCAAAAAAAAGCTAGGCCTAAAACTATTTGACACTTAAGCGTGTGTTTTTGGTCTGTTCTTTGGTCGGTTTTCCAAGAGGATGTATGAAACGTCAGTACTTTGAAATGTGTGAAAGAGTCAGAATGGTGAAGTTACGCACAATGGCACACATGCATCCGAAACACATACATCCCAACATAAATTCTTACCTTCTAATTGGACGACCTCCTCTTCTTGTTTTTCGTGACTAGGAAGACATAAACAAGGAACAGTCCTAAATATAGGCAAGCAAGGTCTAGCAGACAAGGTTAACAGAGTAGGAATGGCAGTGGAGTACAAATGTTACAGTGACCTGGCTAATTGCCAGCAGTGGCAGAAAAAGTACCCAATTGTCATAGAGTAAAGATATTGTAACAGAAAGTCAAAGTATTTGGTTTTAAATATACTTTAGTTTCAAAAGTAAATATAATTGCTAAAATATACTTAAGTATAAAAAAATAAAAGAATAAATCATTTCAAATTCCTTATATTAAGCAAACCAGACTAGAGGTCGACCGATTTAAAATCGGCTAAGCCGATTTCAAGTTTTCATTACAAAAATCGGTAAATCTGCCTTTTTGGACGCTGATTACATTGCAATCCACAAGGAAACTGAGTGACAGGCTAACCACCTGTTACGTGAGTGCAGCGTCAAAAGGACCTTGTGGCTGCAAGGAGCCAAGGTAAGTTGCTAGCTAGCAGTAAACTTATCTTATAATAAACAAAACGATCAACCTTCACATAATCACCAGTTAACTACACATGGTTGATGATATTACTAGGTTAACTAGCTTGTCCTGTGTTGCATATAATCAATGCGGTGCCTGTTAATTTATCTTCAAATCACAGCCTACTTCAACTTCGCCAAACGGGTGATGACTTAGCAAAAAGCGCATTCGCGAAAAAAGCACAATCGTTGTACAAATGTACCTAATCATAAACATCAATGCCTTTATTAATAGCAATACACAGAAGTATATATATTTTTAAACCTGCATATTTAGTTAAAATAAATTAATGTTAGCAGGCAATATTAACTAGGGAAATTGTGTCCCTTCTCTTGCGTTCAGTGCAAGCAGAGTCAGGGTATATGCAACGGCTTGGGCCGCCTGGCTCGTTGCTAACTGTGTGACCGTAATTAATTTGCCAGAATTTTACATAATTATGACATAATATTAAAGGTTGTGCAATGTAACAGCAATATTTAGACTTATGGATGCCACCCGTTTGATAAAATATGGAACGGTTCCGTATTTCACTGAAAGAATAAATGTTTTGTTTTCGAAATGATAGTTTCCAGAATTTGACCACATTAATAACCAAAGGCTCGCATTTCTGTGTTTATTATATTATAATTAAGTATATGATTTGATATTTAACAGAGAAGTCTGGTTCTTCTGTGGCTCAGTTGGTAGAGCATGGCGCTTGTAACGCCAGAGTAGTGGGTTCGATTCCCGGGACCACCCATACGTAGAATGTATGCACACATGACTGTAAGTCGCTTTGGATAAAAGCGTCAGCTAAATGGCATATATTATTATTATTATATTAAGTCTGACTGAGCAGTGGTAGGCAGCAGCAGGCTCGTAAGCATTCATTCAAACAGCAGTTTACAGTGTTTGCCAGCAGCTCTTAGAAATGCTTGAATCACAGCGCTGTTTATGACTTCAAGTCTATAAACTCTTGAGATTAGGCTGGCAATCCTAAAATGCCTGTAAGAACATCCAATAGTCAAAGGTATATGAAATACAAATGGTATAGAGAGAAATAGTCGATGCGTTATAATTCCTACAACCTAAAACTTCTTAACTGGGAATATTGAACCACCAGCATTCATATGTTCTCATGTTCTGAGCAAGGAACTTAAACGCTAGCTTTTTTTTTTTTTACATGGCACATATTGCACTTTTACTTTATTCTCCAACACTGTGTTTTTGCATTATTTAAACCAAATTGAACATGCTTCATTATTTGAGACTAAATAGATGCTATTTATGTATTAAATTAAGTTAAAATAAAGAAAAGTGTTCATTGTTCATTCAGTATTGTTGTAATTATCATCACACACACACACAAAAAAATATATATATTTTTTTAAGTCGGCCAACTAATCGGTATCGTATTTTTTTGGTCCTCCAATAAAAATCGGTATTGGTGTTGAAAAATCATAATCGGTCGACCTCTAAACCAGACGGCATCCTTTTATTGTTTTATTTATTTATGGATAACCAGGGGCATATTCCAACACTCAGACATGATTAACAAACTAAGCAGTATTTTTACACCACTGCTCCCTCCTTTACATCGGCTTCATTAAAAGGCATGGTCATCGCCTCCTCAATCACAACGAACAATGGCAAGGGGCCGATGTAGAAATCGCTCTGTCATTTCCTGGTTGCTAAAAATTCTACACTCGTCACACAATTTGAATAGTGTAGGGAAATCATTCTGCAGGGAATAATCTAAATCGCAGGACAATACATTATCAATAACAAACAAAAAAAACATGGCTGTTTGAAGTTGGTGAACTTAAAGTAAAATAGTCTACACCATCATCTATGCAATCTTGAATCCTTGGGGACGTAACCACCATGGTCTACAGTATGATATCTGGGATCCTTGGGACATTAACTTCCTCACAGAATTGTGGGAAAATTTGATGCAGGGAAGGGGAGAGTTGTTTATATTCAAAGTGTTGTTGCAATTCACCTAGCATCCACGTGGATGAGATATTCTAAATGTAGTATGTTTAATTCTTCAAGAATCAATGGGCCGTGTTTTCCTCTATTCATTTAGCAGTGGTGGCCCACTACTGCTACATTTTTGCCACTGCTGCAAAAAAAGGAAAGTTGTGTAATTTAAATAAAAATAGGGAGGAAGAGGCAAACTTTAGTGAATATGCGAGGCATGCAAGACAAAACCTTGCGAGGTGCATATACCAAGAGATCATATAGGCATGGTTCTGCCGGCCCCATCCACTCTCCTGGGCACTGCCTTGCCTGAGCATTCTCATGGCTAGTGATGCAAGCTTGTGTTCAGTCTTCGGTCTGTTGCATGTAGAATAGCCTAGCCTGTATCAATTACACTTGAAAGCGCCTCGGCTGTTTGTTTGTCTTTTAGGGTAGGCTACACTACGGCTTATTAAAATGCTGACACAAAACCTTCTCTGGATATATGAAGCGGGACTAACATCCATCACTAGGCAACCAGAACTGTCAATCAAATAATATAGACCACACTCTCCTAAAAAAAAGTACTTTAATATTTGTGAAATACCGTGGTTTACCAAGCAAGACATTTAGTAGAAAGAAAACACATCTAGCTACCCTAACATAACAAACATCAGTACATTAAATCAGCAAAGTTTATTGTTGTCATGGTAAAAAAAATACAGATAATTCTATGCCGGAGCAGAATTCTACGGTCTGAAATGGTAGGCCTACAGACGCTTCTGATGCGTCCCTTTTTTTAAATTCTCTAAAAAGTACATTGTTGCGATCGAGTAACATGTCTGTAAAGGGTTGCGGTAGATATAACTTCTTTACCCGGCCATAGTGATATAATATATATATATATATATATATATATATATATATATATATATTATATTACACACACACACACACAGTACCAGGCAAAGGTTTGGACACACCTACTCATTCCAGGGTTTCTTTATTTGTACTATTTTCTACATGGTAAAATAACAGTGAAAACAAAACTATAAAATAACATATATGGAATGTAGTAGTCACAACAAAAAAAATGTGTTAAATAAATCAAAATATATTTTATATTTGAGATTCTTCAAAGTTGCCACTGCTAACTGGAAGCTGAAAATGTCCCAGTTCTTCCCTGGCTTGCATACTCAAGACATGTAACCCATTAAACATGTTTGGGATGCTCTGGATCGACGTGTACGACAGCGTGTTCCAGTTCCCGCCAATATCTAGGAACTTCGCACAGCCATTGAAGAGGTGTGAGAGGAGGTACTGACTGGTTCTGATCCACACCCATACCTTAAGGTATCTGTGACCAACAGATGCATATCTGTATTCCAAATCATGTGAAATCCATAGATTAGGGTCTAATGGATTTATTTAAATTGACCGATTTCCTTATATGACCTGACCAAATTCACATAGAATAGTACATTATAGATGTGTCACTCTCATTGAAAGCAAGTCTATGAAGCAGCAGATCTATTCTCTCTGTACCATTTCTATTCTTCCCGGTCTTAAGTTTCGTTTTTGAGTCTTTTACTTTCAGTTTTGTACACCTCCTTCAAACAGCAAAAAATACAATATGTTTGGTTATGGAAAATATATTTCACTGTGGTTTAGATGGTACTATTATTCTCTACACTATATTTGCTTGTTTTGTGGCAGAGCGATTTCTACATAGTGCATATTTAATTTTTAAAGTCCAAAATTGGATGTAGCAACTACATTCTAGCTGTAAGCTAGCAAGTTAACTTTGGATCCCTAACTAACGTTAGGTAACGTTAGTTTAGTTAGTTAGCTGCCTAGCGTTACTACTAGCAAGATTACTTACCTACTGTAAATTCACTACCGTAGATAAGTGTTTGCATGAAATGCTGCAATCGTTTGCTATTCTGTAACCCTTTCCTATTTGGATTTGCTAGATTAACTGTGCAAAAATATTACTAAATTAAACCACTTTATTGTATCTAGTTTATACTACACATAATCAAGCTGTTCTCTAGAAAATGGAGGCCAGGCCTTCGCTTGCTAGAGGAGACTTCCGTACATGATGGAGAGGAAGTGGCGGACATTGTATTACCTTGTCGCGGTGTCCAGACTCTGTTCGAGGTGCATATCCATCAGGGTTGGAATAAAATGTGATATTCACTGACACAGACGCGTAGATGGAAGTGCTGATCACGGGAACAAACACTCGGGTCATGTGAGAGAGACAGTCCAAGACACGTGAGGCATAGATCGGACTCGAAGTTAAAATGGAGACCGCTGCCGCTGGCTGGGGTTTATGTCGCTCTCGAAGCTTTCGTTCTCACGGTTTCACTCGCACTGCTAAATTGAGTCAGTGTCGTCAGGATAGCAACTAGGACTGTTGGAATTGTTTCGTTGCAAGGTTATGGCACAGTGATTCGTCGAGTAATTTCGGTAAATGTTTTCTCACGCTCGGTTTTTTTATCCTCTCAACCTCTACAGTAAACCAGCGTCCGTCGTGTCTCACAAAATATGGAGTGGACTATTGGTGTTAGCAAAATGTAATTCCCCGCCCTGCATCTATTTTTGTTCAACTTTTGATCTTGGAAGAGGAGTATGTAGAAATGTGTTTTATGTACAGTAGGCTACACAGCAATGTTGATTTGATGTGCCCCTGTTTGAAATGAATGTCAACCTTCTCAATTCCATTATATCCATTGCGTGCCAACCATTTGTATCATTACACATTACAAATACAGCTCTGATTATTTTTTTCTGTCTACATTCATGTCTGATATTTACAACAAAGATGGTTTAGAAACTGTGTTCTGGGTACAAATCAAACTCATGTGACATGATGCTGCTGATCACGTTGGTTTACTCAGGTGAGAGCTGAGATCGAATCCGGGTTTTTGCTTTAACCACATGACTACCCTTTTTAAATAAAAGTGATATACGATAACAAATCGCACCCTTTTGTGGGGCATTGAGCAATTTGTAAACATTGAATCAATAAAATAAAAATCGTGTGCAAAGTCTACCTAGAGACAGTGGTTGAGGATATATAATAGTTCCATTTAAATAGCTAAATTTAAGAGCATATGTGTAGGAGATTCTTCTTCCACTAATATTTTCTATTGACCACCAAGGAACATGTTGCATATTTGATATTATTTAATACGTTTTAGATTGTGTGAGCATGATCATTTTCTTGACAGCTTCCCTAAATGTGATCTACTCAGCTCAGTCTTAGGAGTTTGCCAGAGATCAAAGATCCCTAGTGATAAAGCAGCTGAAATTGTGCGAGTAACAGTGTTCTGGGCCTATTAAAGACCTGGGCCCGGTTCTCCAAAAAGCATGTTATAGCTAAGTTCATCTTAGAACCATAGGATTCTATGGTTCTAAGATGAACTTAGCCATAAGATGCTTTTGGAAACCAAGCCCTGGAGCCTTTCAGTGGGGACTGAAATTCTGGGTTGACCTCTCTTCGTCTGCTTATGGCAACCATTTGTATTTCTATGCATCTTTAATGCCATTGCCAGCTCACTCTTCCATTCCTCAGGATATATTGTATATCATGGGCTTGATTATGCTTCTGGTTCCAAAGAGTGTTTTCTCAAAGTCTGAGAGGCCTCCAAAGAGTATATATTTTCAGGTATGATTTTAACTGAATGTGTGATTGTTTGGCCAACATGTTCATAAAAGTATCGACAAATCAGTGACGGTCAGTGCCGTTTAAGATGAGGGAGGAATATTTGTATTTCTATTACAACATTTTGGATGATTCTCATTCATATTCCATTCACCAAGTTCAATGTAACAGCGATAGGTTTAGGCTACTGATACTCAACTTTCCCTATACCCATTATGAGGTTGCTTTAACCAAGTCGATGAATGAAAGTTTACAAAGTAGGTGCAAACAAGTCGAGAGACAAATTTGAGTTGACAGACACTGACACATGAACATACATTCAATACCGCCTTGCAAATTATTGCCTGCATCTCGCTGATATAGGATGTAATACACCCCTGACCAGGTGTAAACACGTTGTATTCCTTCTTGCATCTATGCGCTCTCCTCTCACCTCTCCCATTTGCTTCTGGACTTCAATGCACAACACATCAGCTCAGCTGTGTGACCATGCGAAAAACCTTTCCAAGCCAAACCGCTACACACATCCTTGTCACCATATTAGCTAAAGTAACGACATTGTCAGCATAGCTAATAGAACTAAGGTGTTAGTAAACCCGCTACAATCATGCAGTAACGTTACAGTGTACAGTCAGTCAGCAGTTACACCGGCGGGCCCCGGTGGCAATAAATGAGTAATAGCAAAAGCTTACCTTGACTTGGAAGAGTTCCAGTGTTGTGTTGGAAAGTCATAGCCAGCTAGCTAACACAGCATCCTTCTGTTTAAGCAGGGTGTTTCAGTAGGCTAAACTAGGTAGCTGCATTTGCTATCTAAGTAAGTGAAAGTGAAATTGATTTTTTTTTTTAAATGTTTTATTCAAAACTGTTCAACTATTATCTTTCTCGTTGAGTCAACTACTCACCACACTGTATACACCGCAGTGCTAGCTAGCTGTTGCTTATGCTTCCAGTACTAGATTAAATCTCTGATCCTTTGATTGGGTGGACATCATGTCAGTTCATGCTGCAAAAACTCTGATAGGCTGGAGGACGTCCTCCAGAAGTTGTCATGATTACTGTGTCTAAATCTATGGAAAGGGGTGAGAACCATGAGCCTCCTAGGTTTTGTATTGAAGTCAATGTACCCAAAGGAGGGCAGAAGCTAGCTGTCCTCCGGCTACACCATGGTGCTACCCTACAGAGTGCTGTTGAGGCTAATGTACAGCTTCTTTGCAAAATGGTGTGTTTTAATCGATTATTTGGTGACGTGATTGTATTTAGTATAATTTTATTTAAAAATATTACAACATTTAACATTTTATGAAATTTTATGAAATTCACTGAGGAGAATGGTCCTCTTTTCCTCTTCTGAGGAGCCTCAAGTGCTACGGACAATCTTGAGATTACCTGCCTGCCCTGTTTGAACCAGACTTATATTCCCATAAAACATTTTTTACTATGAAGTGTTATTGAACCCTATCCATGCATAGTCACTTTATCCCTACCTAAATGTATATATTCATACCACAGGTGTAGTAGACCTTACCGTGAAATGCTTACTTACAAGCTCTTAACCAACATTGCAGTTCAAGAAATATAGTTAAGAAGATATTTTCTAAATAAACTTTTTTTAAAGAAAATAAAGACTATGCATAGATGCATAGATAAAACAAAGGGGGGGGGGGGATTCAATGTAAATAGTCCATGGCCATTTGATTAATTGTTCAGCAGTCTTATGGCTTGGGGGTAGAAATTGTTAAGGAGCCTTTTGGACCTAGACTTGATGCTCCGGTACCGCTTGCCGTGCGGTAGCAGAGATAAGAGTCTATGACTTGGGTGACTGAAATCTTTGACAATTTTTGTGGCCTTCCTCTGACGGAAGGCCTGGATGGCAAGAAGCTTGGCCCCAGTGATGTACTAGGCCATATGCACTACCCTTTGTAGCACCTTACGGTTGGATGCCAAGCGGTTGCCATACCAGACAGTGATGCAACCGGTCAGGATGTTCTTGATGGTGCAGCTGTAGAACGTTTTGAGGATCTGAGGACCCATGCCAAATCTTTTCAGTCTCCTAAGGGGGAAAAGGTGTTGTTGTGCCCTCTTCACGACTGTCTTGGTGTGTTTGGACCATGATAGTTTGTTGGTGACATGGACACCAAGGAACTTGAAACTCAGCTCCACTGCAGCCCCGTCATTAATGAGGGCCTTTTCGGCCCTCCTTTTCCTATAGTCCATGATCAGCTCCTTTGTCTTGCTCACATTGAGGGAGGGGTTGTTGGCCTGGCACCAGACTGCCAGTTCTCTGACCTTCTCCATATATAGGCTGTCTCGTCGTTGTGGGTGATCAGACCTACCACTGTTGTGTCGTCAGTAAACTTAATGGTGGTGATGGAGTCGTGCATGGCCATGCCCTCACAGGAGGGGACTAAGCACGCACCCCTGAGGGGCCCCACTGTTGAGGATCAGCGTGGCATATGTGTTGTTGCCTACCCTTACCAACTGGGGGCAGCCCGTCAGGCAGTCCAAGATCGAGTTGCAGAGGGAGGTGTTTAGTCCCAGGGTCCTTAGCTTAGTGATGAGCTTTGTGGGCACTATGGTGTTGAATGCTGAGCTGTAGTCAATGAACAACATTCTCACATACGTGTTCCTTGTGTGTTCCATCCTGTCCAGGTGGAAAAGGGCATTGTGGAGTGCGATTGAGATTGTGTCATCTGTGGATCTGTTGGGGCAGTATGCAAATTGGAGTGGGTCTAGGGTTTCCGGGATGATGGCGTTGATGTGAGCCATGACCAGCCTTTCAAAGCACTTCATGGCTACTGACGTGAGTGTTACGGGGTGGTAGCCATTTAGGCAGGTTACCTTGGTGTTATTGGGCACAGGGACTATGGTGGTCTGCTTCAAACATGTAGGTATTACAGACTCGGTAAGGGAGGGGTGGAAAATATCAGTGAAGACACTTGCCAGTTGTTCCGCACGTGCTCTGAGTACACGTCCTGGTAATCCATCTGGCCCTGTGGCCTTGTGTAATGTTGACTTGTTTTAAGGTCTTGCTCACATCGGCTACAGAGAGCGGTATCACACAGTCGTCTGGAACAGCTGGTGCTCTCATGCATGCTTCAGTGTTGCTTGCCTCGAAGCGAGCATAAAAGACATTTAGCTCGTCTGGTTGGCTCGCGTCACTGGGTAGTTTGCGTCTGTGTTTCCCTTTGTAGTCCGTAATAGTTTGCAAGCCCTGCAACATCCGACGAGCGTCAGAGGCGGTGTAGTGGGATTCAATCTTAGTCCTGTATTGACACTTTGCCTATTTGATGGTTCGTCTGAGTCATAGGTGGATTTCTTATAAGCCTCCGGATTAGTGTCCCACTCCTTGAAAGCGGCAGCTCTTGCCTTTAGCCAGGTGTAGATGTCTCCTGTAATCCATGGCTTCTGGTTGGAATATGTATGTACGGTCACTGTGGGGACGACGTCATCAATGTACTTATTGATGAACCTGGTGACTGAGGTGGTATACTCCTCGATGTCATTGGATGAATCCCTGAACATATTCCAGTCTGTGCTAGTAAAACAGTCCTGTAGCGTAGCATATTACCTCAGTTACCTCAACTAACTTGTACCCCTGCACATTGACACGGTACCGTTACCCACAGTATATAGCCTCGTTATTGTTATTTTACTGTGTTACTTTTTTCCAACTTTAGTTTATTTTTAATTTTTGGGCAAATATATTCTTACTTACTTAAAAAAAATCTGCATTGTTGGTTAAGGGCTTGTTGTAATTGTTGTATTCGGTGCAAATACATTTATATTTTTTTTACATAAAGAGTTGTTTTCACGTCATGTAAGTAGTTTATAAAGATGAGATATTCCTTTAAATACACCATGACCTTTACCCTAGTTGACCCAAGAGTGGAACACATTTCCTGGGCTTTGTGTCCGACTGAAATAGCAGGAGCACCCGCTTGTTCTCTGTGATTGGTTACAGGTCACTTTTGCTGACAGTCTTCAATTTCACATAGTTTAATTGGTTCCAACAATGGGCGGTCCCGTTTAGACCCGCCTTCTTTTCAACGGAATCGCTCTCAAATCTTTCCGACCTTTCCTGCATTTACCGTTCTCCTAGCAGCAGTATGATCGTGGTTTTCTTTTTCAAAATAATAGTTCCCCCGCAGAGACACGCAAACTTCGATTTTTTTTAATCACAAGTATGGTACAACTGTTTTTCACAGCATTGCAACCCACTCTGAAATAATGTATTGGTAATTTGACGTATTTGTATTGCAATATTACATTATTTATCCCAGTATGTTGAAAATTATTGTGTCGGTGTAACGGATGTGAAACGGCTAGTTTAGTTAGCGGTGGTGCGCGCGAAATAGCGTTTCAATCGGTGACGTCACTCGCTCTGAGACCTTGAAGTAGTTGTTCCCCTTGCCGCAGTTTTTGTGGATCGATGGGTAACGATGCTTCGTGGGTGTGGGTTGTTCATGTGTGCAGAGGGTCCCTGGTTTGCGCCCGGGTATGGGCGAGGGCACGGTCTAAAGTTATGCTGTTACATAGGCTATATTTAAATAAATACACTTTTAATAAAATACAAATACAAATATGTTATTGGGAATACTCAGTAGAGTCTGCAAAACTTGAATTGGTCTTGTGCTGGGCAACTGGTTTAATACAGAGTACTGGTGACTCCTTACTCCACCCACTCCTTTCACTGCAACGCAATGCACGGAGATGGGATACTTATTGGCGTGTAGAGAGAAAACCTTTCTACCTGTCTCAGCTAAAGTGGATTGGGAAATATTCAGTAGGGTCTCTACCAACCAAATATGTGTAGTTTTGGAGGGGGGCTGCTGCTGGCTGAGAACGAAGTCCTGATGGATATGTACAACACTGTCCCACTCCAAAACGAACCATAATATTTGGTTAGTAGAGACCCTAATTAATATTTCCCACCCACTTTAACTGAAACAGGTAGAACATTTATCTCTATGAGCCAATATGGAACCCATGTACAGTCTATTACGGTGTCTTGCATTGGGGGCTATGGGGGGGGGGGCACAATAGCCCCCAGTGTCATGTCTTTTTCATTATTGGTATAAAAATAAATACTATAAAAACATATTTGGGATTCGTTTTCATAACTTACTCATTGCATTTTCTTGTTGTCACAATGGATGTGGCTATTGATTACAATTCAATGTCTTTTGAATGAATTATCCATTTATTTGAAAGGTTTCCTCATTACCATACCGAAGTGACGTTATCATTTGTGCTGCTAGCAGAATACGAGTCTCCTGCTTCTTGGGTGAAGGTTCGTTGTAGTGACTCGGTAACTAGCTACTGTTCATTGCTGAACCGAAGAATCGCTAACAATGTCGCGGGTTCTTGTTGGAGTTAAACGTGTAATTGACTATGCTGTCAAGGTAGCTACTTCCCCACTGTCTTCTATTTTAAAACAATTCAACATTTCACGTGCGGAATTTCCATTCGAGACTTCATATGGCTATGGTAGCTAGCTACCGTTAAGGTGGGTAGATGGGATGAAGGGTTAATTTAGCAAGCTAGCATTCATTGTTCGAATGTCAAGCCTGTTCAACTAACAACCATAACTTCAAGGAAAATGCCAAGGTCGTTACAGGGTTGTCTAGGTAACAGTTTAATTTGTCTAGCGTGCTACTTCTAGAATTGGTAAAACGATAAACGACTGTCAACATTAAAAAAGAAAGCTAGCTGACAATACATTGTCACTATGTTGTGACAGTGTATTGCAAATATTAAGCTACATGTATAATCATCATTCAGGCTTCATCAGAGCGATTTAAAAACATAAAATCAACTAGGTGTCACAGCATCAGGACAGTTCGATAACTTAGTAGGCTATCACTATCCAAGCCACTCCTATCAGATAGTTCCAAGGTAATATTTGGCTGTAAAGGAAGCCTAACACCATATCTATTACCAGTTATTTCATACTACATACAGTCTGAGCACTCCTGCTTCAGCTGCACCCAACTCGATCCCTGTAGCTGTCTCTCCATGCACTCGGTTAAGCTATGTTTGTACCCTCTCCCGTCCCATATGCTGCCCCAACTCTTATCAGACAGAGGAAGGGAGGCATGAGGGTGGTGTGTTTGTGAGAGAGAGACAGAGTCTGGGCCAGTCATGTATTTATGAGGTGACTAATGTATATGGGATGACAGAATCTTGGCATTTTAAAAGGTTTATTTACAATGGCTGTTCAATACTATTGGGATAGTGGCAGGCTTTGAAAAGTGTTCCAGAGTTGGTTTGACTGCCTCACCTCACATACTCAATTGGAAAGCTCTGAGAGCACACCTACATTGGGCCCACAACAACTATTTCCAAGTGCCCAGACTGCACAGTGTCCCCACACTCAACTCCGGCACATTGACTTCATGTCTCCAGCCTCTGTCTTCGTCTGTCTCTCTCTGACCCTTCTGAGTGACTATCCAGTAGTCACTTATGTTCAGTAGGGCAAAGCTCTTTGAAACTGAATTAGCATTTCTTATTGAAGTTCAGGTAGTCCCACCCTTTTTCAGTGTTTTTTCTGTTTGGTGCCTAATGAAGACAACCCTGCTCTCTCCCCTAGATCCGCGTGAAGCCCGACCACAGCGGGGTGGTGACAGATGGCGTCAAGCACTCCATGAACCCCTTCTGTGAGATCGCTGTAGAAGAGGCTGTCAAACTCAAGGAGAAGAAGTTCATCAAAGAGGTGGTGGCCGTCAGCTGTGGGCCCACGCAAGTAACGGTAAGAGTGACGGAATGCTCTGGCGACACCATTTTGAAGTCAGGTGTATTCAACGATGCAGAACATTTTCCTTGTTCTACATGACATTATACATATCTGTTCTACTCTATTAATTTCTATCTTAAGATCCTGTAGTTTTAGGCTTCATTTCTATCTGAACGTTCTGTATCATTAGGCTACATCCTCCTTCACAGTCCTTCAATAGCTAACATTTGGAGGGAAGCTTTGGATCTTGTTTCTTCATTAGGATAGTGGTCATGAGTATGTTTTCATTCTATTGTAAGACGGATTCTGCAGATGGTCACTTCCAACTTGACTGTGCTAATGATTGTATTATTCTGTCATTGTTCTTATATAATTTTGAGAACCCTACCGCTCAAGCGTTTGTACTGTGTGTGTGTGTGTGTGTGTGTGTGTGTGTGTGTGTGTGTGTGTGTGTGTAGGAGACCATCCGTACTGCACTGGCCATGGGGTGTGACCGCGGCATCCACGTGGAGGTCTCAGGAAAAGACTACGAGGCCATGGGACCCCTGCAGATCGCCAAGATCTTTGCTGCCCTAGCCAAGAAGGAGGAGGCCTCACTCGTCATCCTGGGCAAACAGGTCATCCGATGCAATAGATTGCGCCACTGCCACACCAATGCCAGTTGACTTTGAAATCGAACCTCATGATCTCATGTAATGCTCACTGATTGTGTTGGTATTTTTTGACAGGCTATTGACGATGACTGTAACCAGACAGGTCAGATGACGGCAGCCTTGTTAGACTGGCCTCAGGTCAGTAGTGGTTTCTTCTTGTTGTTATCCTTTTTCTCAGCAGGAATCACTAAACTGATCTCAGAGCATAGAGGCCTTGTTTACTGTTAAGTGCTGACTTGGATACCATTGTAATCCAGACCAGGACCTTTTCTCATGGTCTTTATAAGCATTAGCATATCGATGTAATGTCAGGTGAAGAGACCAGCTGAACTAGCAGGCCTTAGATTATGTCACAACAGTCAACACAGTCTGCACTGAAAAGTAGACCAAAGGCCAAATGAAGGGCAAAATTAGGGTGTATTTACATGGTTAAACCACCAGATGTCACACTTGGATTGCCTTGTGGCCTACAACGGGTTTACAGTTGTCAGGTAACATAGGAAAGAAGGCTTTATTTTAGTTATAAATTCATTTGTTAATTTCAGATAATATTTAATCTCAATGTGGATTATGACATCTACTAAATTTAGGACCTCCCATTCTTGCAGGGCACATTTGCCTCTGAGGTGACCATCGATGGGGAAAAGGTGAAGGTGGTGAGGGAAATCGATGGTGGTCTAGAGACCATCAAAATCAGCATGCCAGCCGTCCTCACAGCAGACCTTCGACTCAACACCCCCAGATACGCCACCCTGCCCAACATCATGGTAATACACACAATGTACATTTCCTCACAAAGTGCACACACACACACACACACACACACACACACACACACACATAGCACTTTAATTTCTCATCTCCTTCTCCCTCCACCTACCAGAAAGCCAAGAAGAAGAAGATAGCCAACATGAAACCAGCAGACCTGGGGGTGGACATGGTGTCGCGAGTGGAGGTGTTGAGGGTGGACGAGCCCCCAACGAGACTGGCTGGAGTGAAGGTGGAGACGGTGGATGACCTGGTCGCCAAACTCAAGGCTAACGGAACAATCTAGAGGCCCTGTGGGAGCCAAAGGGGGAGTGCAGGGGACACACAGAGGGGTGAGTCTCAATACCTAAAAACAGTATGACTGTTTGAGATAATATTTGTAAGCCATTAGAAAATGTCAGAGCACTGATGAATTTCATGTTCATTTAACAACTTACTCTTGTGAATGTTGAGAGAATATTTCATTTTTGTGGAATAGTGAAGATTGTACAATCATATGCTTCTTCCACCAAATTTCCTCAACTGGAAACGCAGACCTTTGCCATAGTGTACTGTACTTGACCAAGCTCAGTGTTTCTGTTTCTATTTGGCTGTAATATGTCATATCCCCCTTTCATTTTGCAGGTCTCTGTTTGAGAGATGGAACAAAGTAATTTAGCAAACGTGGAGGACTGGTTGCATAAGGCAGAACCCATCGCCACACGGCCCTCTGTTTAACTCTGACTTCCATGATAGTAGCCTACTGACCTGGAATAAAGGGACACTGAGAAACACTGTCCTATAGGAACCCACACAGCCAAGAGGGTGAAGAAGAAGAGGGTCTGTTGTTATTGTGCAATTTAATCCACATGGTACATCTGTATTGTAATTAATGTATCTTGCCTGTGAGTATAGGTAACTAGGTATGGAGGACCTAGACTAAAAAAATGCACAACTTCCAAACCAGTAATATGTCAGTAACTTTCTTTCATCCATGTTTCTGTATGTGTTGCACTGTACATTCAAGAGTGTCACAATAACATTTTCATCTGTAACATGGACCTATGAAAACCCTATCACGAAGCCCTACAATGACACATCTGGGCTATGCAGTTTGAGTTGGATGCCATGTGTAAATAAGAACCCAAAGCTGCAGTGCTGAATGTGCATTCAGGGTTTGTGATATGTTTACTGACTTGGTTTGTATAAAGTTTATATAAATATAATTATTTCTGAGTTGGGTGGCAGCTCCGGTTGGACAGTGTCTCTCAGATGTGGGAAAATGATTTTAAAAACACACGCAGTTTACTTTTTACCATAAGCGCCTCTTCTGTTTAGAATGTACAGCATCCTACCATAACAATAAAGGTATCTTTTTCATATCTACATCTGCTGTTTTCCACTGTCATTCTATGTTGTTGTATTCTGTCTTTCCATATTGTTTTGGTTTTAAGATAGTCTCTTGAGTAGCAAGTACTTGGCAACAAGCATCCAGTCATTAGAGGGCATGTTTTGAACCCCCTAAATCCCTGAGGAAGATGGTACTCTTATCTTAAATGGTTTCCTAACTGTGTAGCAAAAGTAATTTTATGAGAGGATGGGCGTGAGCCAGGGGCTGTTCAAAGCGGCAATGAAGTCTGCTCAAGACAAGAGTTGTGCAGCTGAGGCTAGTGGCACATGGGAGTAATGAGTAGGATTCTGTTTTTATATGCAAAAATGATTGCTTTTGATAAATATGCCTTCTCAATGAAAACTTGATTTGAAAATTCCAACAACATATTTTATGGAAAAGAGATGTATGTTTCTAGGTGATGCACTGTGCTGCCTTGTTGACAACCTGACCATGAGGCACAGATTACTGTTCGATTTGAGAAGGGCGCTCCTCCCTCTCCTTTTGCCGGTTCAAGTCACGGGCCATTGACGGGTGCACTGCAGCTCAGGTTAATAGAACTCCCTCAGTGGAACTAAACTATATCAGTGGTAACCAATAACTGGAATAGCTGTGTGTGATTGGCCCATTCCTTGGGACCAGACACCAAGGTTGTTTCTCCAGAGAGGAAAAGTCCAAACTCGGCGGGAAATCTTTCTCCCTCCAGCAGGTGGCGGTTTTGTATTGAGGTTAATGAGTGTCGAATTTGGTCAACAACAAAAACATTATGGCATATTTGCTCCGTAAGGTTTATTTGATCAAATAGAAATGAAAAAAATCTTAAGTTATTACGAGTGTACCGATAAGTAGGAAACGTGACATCCCCGCAACCTTGAGAAAAAAAAAACACTTTAAATCGGAGTTGTCTCAATGACTGACTTTTCATGGCATGAAGCTAGTATCATAGCGTCTCCATTGAATACAGACGGTTGACGTCAACAACCCTCCTCGAATATTCAAAATAGATGACAAAATTGAGATGTGTCCACCAATCCAAAGAAAGGATAGTCGAGAGCTAGGCAGCCCAGCCGTGTTGCTTTGTGAACAACAACTCCGGTTGTTAAGGCGGGGAGATCTTTGGTTTCTCCCAGAGTACAAGCGCAATAGGTGATGGAAAGAATGCAGTCCAACCGGTTACCTTTCATTAGTCAGATCATTCTGTTACAATAGACCTAAAACACTGGTAAATCACCAGCCTACACCTTTTTATTTTGTGTCAACGTCTAGGTGACTGCGCAATAAATCATATTCCTCTTCTTTGTCACATTACTGTTTGGTTGAATATGCAATTATAGACTAGTTTACCTGTAGATATTGATATAGTAAAGGACTGTCCCACCTCAAAGCTCAACAAGCAGTCACGTTTTCATTGTTTATTGAACGTTTGTTTGCTTGTAAAAGTAAAGCCCGCGTTCACCAATATTTTACCAATCAAGGCTTTGGCATCGACACAGGTGAATTGCTGTCGAATCTTGATGACAGATAGCCCGGACATCTCGACAGTGAAGCAAGGTTGAGTGCAGTAGAGGACACAACGCAGGAGCGATTGTATTACATCAGTTGTCCATCGAACTTGCACAAGGACTACCCAGATATTTTTGTGGTATCTTAAAAAGCTAAAATGTGGAATATTATTTTTATGTGAAAGTTGTGGGCAATTTATGGTTTCGGTTTTCGTGGACTTCTCTTTCAAGTAAAAAAAAAAAAAAAAAAATAAGAATGTCTTCGGACCAGTTTGGTGTCCACAAATGGCACATTTTAAAGTTAATTCTATTGATATTTATGATTGGAGGTAAGTTTTAATTTATCATGCTGTTTAATTTTGTATGTCACGTGCCAATGAACAAAACTAGCCTGCTTTCTATGGGCTTACACCATATTGTAAACCTATAAATTATACAATAAACAAATTATTAATTCACCTAATTAACTACCAAATAAATTGTGACCATATATAATGTATCACGAGATGATTGAGATCCTATTTTTGTGTAGGATTTAGTTACAATTTGTGACCCTTAATCAACTTTGTATTAATGTTAACATTTCCATTAATTCTTTGCTTCATTATGATCAACTACAGGTGTGAACTGTGATTTGACCATCTCTCCCCTGGGACCCTCACTGGTCAACACCACTGTTGGCAGCAATGTGACTCTGGGAGTGACCATCAGTGGTGTACCTGACCCTGTGGTCACATGGAAGATGGGGAATTTACCTGTGGTTACCTGGACCCTTGGCTCCAGTGTTGCACCAGACATAGCCATCGATCACCGTGATGTGCTGAAGATTGAGACCAATGGGTCCCTCACCTTCCGAAATGTGTCATTTGTCTACAGTAACACCTACACTGTGGAGATAGTCAAGTCTGGATTCAAAACTGTCTCAGCCACATTTGTGCTGAAGGTCTATGGTGAGTCTTGGTCATTTGGTGCCAGTTACCCAGACCCAGATTAATCATATTCCTGTAGTAAAAAAGCAGTTTCAATAGATATTCTCCTTTGAGCACACCTTTTAGTTGAATGTTACACATTTTAGTTGAATATTAGACTTCATGTAGAGTTTAGTCATGTTAGGATTTCATGTATGTTTCTTATACCTGTTCAAGGAATTATGTAGCTCCATTGTCCTCCTCACCATGGAGAAGCAATATGGTTTGTCCATCCATCTGTGTCCTTTACCCCAACTGTCTGCTTTCAGACTACATCCGGAACGTGTCTGTGAACATAAAGCCTGACGATGCCTTAGAGGGAGCCGAAAAGTTCACTTTGCAGTACAGTACACTGCAGGGTGAGGCCGACCAGTGGAGGTGGTACTTTAACAGTGTGGAGATACAGAACAACTCTCACTACACAGTGGGCCAGAAGAGCCTGGTCATCCATCAGCTCAACCGGAACGACACAGGACCTTACACCTTGGTCCTGACCAACCCTTTCAGCACTGTCACATTTCATAGGAATATAACTGTTCTCTGTAAGGAGTATTTGAATCTCGCCTTATTTGTCCGAAGCATTAGTCTGAGCATTACTTTTATTCTACTTTATTAGTTATGTTCTGTCTTGTGCACCCGTAATTACTCGCATGTCTCTAGTTTTGTAGTTGAATCGTTTATCCTTTAATCCTTTACTGAAAACATGTTTCCCTGTCTCACAAATCCACTTCCCCACTGCATGTCTTTATTTCCTTCAACTCCTCTATATGGAACTCGCATGTGCAAATGGCAATAGTCCTCCTCACTTTCTTACTCTTCTACCCTACACTGCACAACAAAATGCTATCACACAAATGACATCTACTTTAACCAGCCATTTGATGACAGCGATATGCCCTTAAATGGTCATCTGACTTCCCTTTCCACTACCGTCTCCCGTAGATGGACCAGACGAGCCCATGCTTGGAGCCAGTCCGTCCCAGGCCTTCTTTGTTTCTGGAGATACCCTCTCTCTCTCCTGTCAGGCCGACGGGGTTCCCCAACCCTCCGCCTCCTGGATGTTTGGGGGTCAGACCCTGCCCGTTTCCCAAGGAGGAAGTCTCAATCTGACCAATGTCCAAACTAGCCAGGGGGGCATATACACCTGTGTGCTGGTCAATGTGAACACTGGTGTGCAGCGCAAGAGGAACTTGACAGTCAACGTTTATGGTAGAGTATTAGCGTCTGTTGAGGGGTAATACGGTACACATGTTTTGTGGTGGTTGATATCATTGATCTTAGTGTAAGGGGTCTTTTAAACATCTGGATGGACCATTGTGTCTGTGCTACACAACCTGTGTGTGTGCGCCAAACCGATAAGCTTTTTGCATTTATTTAGGGTGCAAGTGTTCTAATTACCCCGCCCTTGTCTTCCTACCATTACAGAGAGCCCGGCAGCCAGCCCACTGTGCTCAGTCAATGCAGTGAACGGAAATGTCGACCTGCAGTTCCACTGCCGGTGGCCAGGAGGCACCCCAGAAGCCCTGCTGTCCTTTCCTGCCTTGACGAATGCCACCAGCGGTGCTGGAGACTTCAATCTGACCATACCTGCCTCTCAGGACCTCAATGGGAAAATGGTCCTCTGTAGGGCCAATCACCCCCTCCGTCAGACATGGTGCAATATTACTGCCAGTGAGTTACTTATTCCATACTAGACTATGTAAGGTCCATGCATTTTGCAGGTCTGCACAACAAACAATGTTTGAGGATCACACAGGATAACTAGTGGTCTCATTACTCCTTAGCTGGTCCTGCAAAGTTTTTACCGATGGTCTTGACCACAGTGGACCGAGAGGGTAAAATAGTGGTCACCATCCACTGCAACAGCCAGGCCACGCCCAAGGCTATGGTCACATGGTCCAAAGGTACCGAGCTCTTAGCCAATGGCTTGCAGTACCAGATCAGCGTGGACACTGCGCAGCTCAACATCCATGATTTTAACACCAGCACTGCTCAGCTCTACACTTACACCTGTAACTGTAGCAACCCACTGGGCAACAATGGAATAAAGACTCAGTTACTGGGTATGTCATCGACCAGTTTCTCAGGTGGTGGTTAGCGGCCTGTTTCTCTTGGGTTATGGATAGAGTTAGAGCGAAATGCATGGTTTTGCTTACTTGTTGGGTCACTGTGAAATTTGAAAGACTTTATGTAAGATTTTGATCCACTGTTATAGTAGTGTTTTACGCTATACAATAGTTACAGCATGTGGTTAAACATACATCATGTGATCTCTGTGCTGAGCACTGGGAAGGAGTTGTACTGTATTTAAATGACTGGAGAATCAGATGTTACCTGAAAGTTTTGGAGCACTAGAGTTACTCGACTGAAGCAGCACAATGGGGTCTTAGACTGTGTAAAGAAAAACATGCTTTTTTATATATATATATATATATATATATTTTTTTTTTTTACACAAAGCTCCATAGTATTCCTCTCACCCCTCTCCAGGCCCCACCATCTCAGATTCCAGTCTTTTCCCTAATAAAAATGGAACCATCGTCACAATGACCTGGGAGGTCCCTCCCACCTCTGTGATTACAGGTAAAGCTGCCGACGTACCTACTCTCTCAAATGTTCCTGTAAAAACAATATTGTCAGAATCTAAGAATAGTGTTTTCCACAATTTAGCCTTTGTTATTTGACAACCATTTGTTAAAATTATTTTGATCTCACTGCTGAACTGCTCGACCTCACCAAAAATGCGGGTGGGAAAAGATGCAAATCCAAACACAGTAGATGGGGGTGTACTGTAAATATTGCTTAATGTCTGAGACCATCTGGACTATCCGGCTTTGTTCTAGAGTGCAAAATTCTTTGGTGTGAGAAACTGATATTTTAGCCTAATAGGTCTTAACCAATTTTATTTTTTTAAATGAGTGCTTTCTTGTTGCCATTTTCCTTTTATGTCGGATTTGGTCTATAAGTCTGTCTTCAAGCAGTTGGCTGAGAACCTTGTATAATACCACTCTGTAGTGACAGCTTCGGGATACAATTTGACATTTGACCTGGTTTTCCATGTATCTTGACTGTAGTTAATGTCAAATGATATGGAACATCCCTTTTAAGTACTGCTCAACACTGGTTTCTGTCCCTCTGTTGCTTTGAAGGCTTTGACATTCAGATGAGCGGACCAGACCTCCTAACTGTCACTAAAAATGGCAGCCGAAGGAAAAGAGCCATAGAGGGATTCCGGAGCATTCAGCAGAGGCCCGGTTCCTCCCGGAGCACTGATATCTCTGTTCTGGATCCCAAATCCACATACTACTTCCGGGTCATCCCCATTGCTGGACGAACTCAGGGGGAACCATCAGCGGTGCAGAGAATTGGACCCGGTATTTGAACTGACTTGGATAGTATTCCTATTTAGATTGTTTGGAGGGTGCTAATCTGATTGCCACTTACTAGTAGGCTTGGTGTTGTTTCATGTGAAGCAATGCATTCATTTCTTTATAAGATAGTCTGTTGTTTTGTTGAATGAGCTGGATGTTAACATAAAGGTAGACTTCTACATGATACTGGTAAAGTTAAACTTCTAGTAAACATTATGCTTCCATGTCGCCTTTGGCGCATCAGTGGAGAGTAGGCTCTGTGAGTGCTGCTCTAACAGATTGTACTGTGTCTGTGCTGGTATGACAGGTGGTCTGAGCAGACCACAGATTATAGGCCTCGCTGTCGGGATCCCCTGTGGCCTCCTCTTCCTCCTCCTCCTCATCGGCCTCATATACCTCTGTGTCTACTGCTGCAGGAAGAAACGTAGGAGCACTACTCTCAATCCCCTGATCTTCCTTCCTTTTTTTATTATCACATCCGGAATCAAGTGGCTTTCGCTCTAAAATTGTGTTTCTGTTTCATAGGTCAACAGAACAGATATCCTGTGCCCAGAGCAGTAGAGAAGGTAATATCAGTAACTGGGGAAATGTATTATTGCACAAATGTCATATTCCTATCAGTACTGTAGAACCCCCCTTCCCACCCCATGCAGGTGGCGTCAACCCAACCAGACGTAAACACTCCCAACCACCTGCTGACTGGAGGACTCAAACCACTGCCTGATTACAACAAAATGACATCGCAGGCGGTAATTCACCCCGCCTTGTCATGACATGCACTTTCAAAATATCTGAAGTACACATCAGGGCCCGTATTCACAAAACATAGTTGAGTTGGAGTGCTGATCTAGGATCAATTTTGCCTTTTAAACCATAATGAATAAGACTCCAACTCTGAGACGCTTTGTGAATATGGTCCCTGTGGAATTGCTACTGGGTTAGAACATATAGAAATGTAGGAATGTCTATTCAGAAATGATTTACCAGCCATGCTTTGTATCTGATATCTTTTCCAGGCTCCGGCTGAGCGGTCAATCCCTCTCCCCACGTTTGTCGCTCCTCCCCCTGTGAGAACTGCCACAATTGTGTAAATGAATAAAACTGTTATTTTCACTGTGATGTGCAATATTTTATGTCTTGAATGTTTTCATATTTTATATTCGTAATATTATTTTATCACTAATGTGAAAAGCATATGGGGATATGTTGCTCTCTGTAACTGCAGAACTGACTATGGTGTTTCTTAATCAAAATTATGTTTCTGCTTCAACCAAATTTGTAAATACATGTATATCTGAACGCCAATCTCTGTGATCAGCAAACTTTGTACTGATGTTTATTTTAAATAAATATTATAAAAATGGCAGTGTCTATTGTATAGATACACTGAGTGTACAAAACATAATGAACACCTGCTCTTTCCATGACAGACTGACCAGGTCAATCCAGGTGAAAGCTATGCTCCCTTATTGATAACACTTGTTTAATCCACTTCAATCAGTGTAGGAGAGGAGACTGGTTAAAGAAGGATTTTTAAGCCTTGAGACAAGGATTGTGTATGTATGCCATTCAAAGGGGGAATGGCAAAGCAAAAGCTTTAAGTGCCTTTGAACAGGGTATGGTAGTAGGAGACGGACACACTGGTTAGTATCAAGAACTGGAAACACTGCTAGGGTTTTCAAAACGCAACAGTGCCCCATGTGTTTCAAGAATGGTCCACCACCTAAAGGACATCCAGCCAAATTGACACAACTGTGGGAAGCATTGGAGTCAACATGAGTTGAGTAGAGTTACTTTATTAATCTCAACTTGGGAAATTGCTATATCACAGCATGCATGCATCATCAATGACAGAACCTGCAACCATGACCAACACACGATCAAAAATAGAAACCCATTATTAAGACAAAGGCACATGAACCAACGATAGTATCCCTAAAAGAATAGTCTGATTCAAAATTCTGTTTTCTATCCTACTCTGGGAAAACAGGCAACAACATTTTCCAATAGAAAGACTGCATAAACAAGTTATTCCATGACACTCGTTAAAAAGCCTCATGACCGTCTTAACCTCTGGAATATGTGGGCAGGATGAACCTGCTGCTCCTGTGTAGGAATAGAGTGCTGTGGAGTGGGTGTGTGTCATCAGAGTGCTGTGGAGTGGGTGTGGGTCATCAGAGTGCCGTGGAGTGGGTGTGGGTCATCAGAGTGCCGTGGAGTGGGTGTGTGTCATCAGAGTGCTGTGGAGTGGGTGTGCGTCATCAGAGTGCTGTGGAGTGGGTGTGGGTCATCAGAGTGGGTGTGGGTCATCAGAGTGCCGTGGAGTGGGTGTGTGTCATCAGAGTGCTGTGGAGTGGGTGTGGGTCATCAGAGTGCCGTGGAGTGGGTGTGCGTCATCAGAGTGCTGTGGAGTGGGTGTGGGTCATCAGAGTGCTGTGGAGTGGGTGTGGATCATCAGAGTGCTGTGGAGTGGGTGTGGGTCATCAGAGTGCTGTGGAGTGGGTGTGGGTCATCAGAGTGCTGTGGAGTGGGTGTGGGTCATCAGAGTGCTGTGGAGTGGGTTTGTGTCATCAGAGTGCTGTGGAGTGGGTGTGGGTCATCAGAGTGCTGTGGAGTGGGTGTGGGTCATCAGAGTGCTGTGGAGTGGGTGTGAGTCATCAGAGTGCTGTGGAGTGGGTGTGTGTCATCAGAGTGCTGTGGAGTGGGTGTGTGTCATCAGAGTGCTGTGGAGTGGGTGTGGGTCATTGTCTATGGTCATGTGATTTTACTTGCAGCCTTTTTATGAACATGTCCTGCATCGATTCCAGGCTGCAGCCAATTGTAGCACTGGCTTTGTTAATTATTTAGTCAAGATTGTTTAAGTCTACCTTCGCTAAATTCCCTTTTCAGCAAACAATGGGATGGGTCACTACACTCGCCACAACACTGCTATAGAACATTTGAAGCATTTTGTCACATAATTCAAAAGATTTAAGCTTCCTTAGGGCTTTATAGTAGACACTGAGGATTCTCTTTCCAGTTCAGTTTGTTGTCCACTATTACACCCAAGTATTTAAAAGAGTCAACATGGCCAATCTCTTCACAATTAATAGAAATGAGATTCAAAACATCTTTCTTTTTTCCTAAAATCTACCATGGCTCCTTGGCCTCACACCATTTCACAAAGGACTCCGTTATATCCCTATGATGAGCATCGTCTCCCCCACATGACACAGTTTACTATAGCAAAGTCATCAGAGAATTTCTGAAAGTGGCTCAGTTTGTTGTGTGTGAAGTCATTTGTGTAAAGAGTAAACATTAAGAGTTGAGGCGGAAGCCTATCTGGAACCTTTTCAATTTGACCACCGCCCAAAAACTGGTGTTGACGATGCTCTGCTCGGTCTGGAGAAGCCCGGCTGTGTGGCGGGAACAATGTTTTTCCACTTCTCAAGTGCTTTCAATACCATACAACCCCACCTGCTGGCCCAGAAGCTAAAGGACATTTATGTAAATCCACATACAATCAAATGGATTGTGAACTACCTGACCAATTGACGACAGTTTGTAAGACCGAACCAGGCAGTATCAGATCGGATATGTATATGTACGGGAGAAGTCACCTTTTTTAAGGATATTAAAAACCGCTCAGAGGTTTTCATGACTTGTGATGTCAAAGTCACTGGTCTAAATTATTCCTTTGCAGTCCCTCCTGATTTCTTTGAGATGGGCACCATGCAGGTTGTTCTCCATTTAGTAGGAATATCCAAAGCTCTGTGGCTCTGTCCCTACCCTCATCACTCTGTAGTTGTCCCCTGGTGCTGTATTATGTAGCCTTCTTCATACCATCCCAGACATCCTCAATGTTGTTCGCTTGCAGCTTGCGTTCTAGCTTCAGTTTGTATTCATGTTTGCCTTTCCTGATCAGACCTTTAATTTCCTTCTGTACTACTTTCAACTCATCCCTATTTCCAGTTTCATCCCTGTGGAACGCATTGCAGTTTCATCCCTGTGGAACGCATTCCAGTTTCATCCCTGTGGAACGCATTCCAGTTTCATCCCTGTGGAACGCATTCCAGTTTCATCCCTGTGGAACGCATTGTAGTTTCATTCCTGTGAAACGCATTCCAGTTTCATCCCTGTGGAACGCAGGAAAGGTCACTCTGTCCTGTCTGGGTCACGGTTACCTCCCAGTCAGCTCCTACAGGTGGTACTGTGTGTTCGGGGAGCAGTCAGTCCTGCTTAGAGAGGATTCTGGGAGTGTGAGTCTCTCTTTGACCAGAGACCAGAGACGTGGGGCAGTTCCGCTGTTCTGCTGTGAACGAGATGGGAGAGTGGAGTTCAGACACCACGCCTGTGAACGTTGAGGGTATGTATCATTATGCCATAAACATTTTTGTAACCACTTTATAAACCATGTTATATATGGACGTTTGCCACAGTCGTTTTGTCATTTTCTCTCTTCCCATTTCTCTTCCTCTCTTTTAGATGCTCCGGCTCTATACCTCCCATCTCCTTCTGTTCTGTGAATGATGGGGAGGTGAGGTGTGCCTGTGTGGTGGACTCTCACCCTGTGGCGAAGATCATTTGGACACCATGGAGCATCCAGGACAATCAGACTCACAACATCACTGACCTGCTCGATTGGAGGATCCTGAGGTCCATTCTCATTGGGCCCAAGGGTGATGACATGGGTGATGTCCTCTGCAATTCAACCAATGAGCATTCAGGGTAAGTTTGGCCTTATCTGAGTGAAGGACATAGGGTAATTGGCAAAATGTTAAAGAAATCAATACCTAAAGGATAGAATTTATAGTGAAATGTGCCATCTTTATCAAGCAGAAGCTATACCACATTCACTACAACGTAGTGAAGAGAGTCAGATAAATTCAAAGAGTGAAAAATGAAGCTGGAGTGTTATCGTATCGTATTGCTACTGTAGCGTCTGGCTTGCCCTAATGTACCTTTGGAGCTTGAATGAATCCAGACGATATTTCATGTGAATGTATAACGTTGGAAAGCTCCAAGTAGCAAGACTGATGATCCCTTTGTGTTTTTTTCAATAGCAGGTGAAACGTCTGCCCAGCAGTCCCTGTTCTATGTAGGAGTTAGGGAAGCCCTGTTGCTGGTGCTCTCCTTTGCCTCCTTTTTATTTTGGAGATTTTACTCCACCAAGAGGTGAGCACGATGATAAAACACCATAAGTTACTGATCTTATAAACACTTCTGACTTCACAACCAATATTGCACACCACACTGAGTATACCAAACATTGCCCTCAGAACAGCCTCAATTGGTCGGGGCATGGACTCTACAAGGTGTCGACAGCGTTCCACAGGGATGCTGGCGCATGTTGACTCCAATTCTTCCCTTAGTTGAGTCAAGTTGGCTGGATGTCCTTTGGGTGGTGGACCATTGTTGATTCACACGGGAAACTGTTGAGCGTGAAAAACCCAGCAGCGTTGCAGTTCTTGACACAATATACTACCATATCCCGTTCAAAGGCACTTCAATATTTTGTCTTGCCCATTCACCCTCTGAATGGTACACATACCCAAATCCATGTCTCAATTGTCTCAAAGCTTAAAAATCCTTCTTTACCTGTCTCCTCCCTTTCGTCTACACTGATTGAAGTGGATTTAACAAGCGACATCGATAAGGGATCCTAGATTTCACCTGGTTAGTCCATGTCATGTGTTTCCCTGAAATACTTTATTTTGACATTTTTATTTTGACATTTTATTGACAGTTGCATATCAGAATATGAGATGGTAGTGTTTATTGGGGATGCAGGCGAGAGAGTGATTGGCGGAACGGGGGATCAAACCGTTGTGGTCCAAGGACAGCAGCACTACCGGTTTTTCAAACAGCGTATACACTATACACTTATACACAGCTTATACACGTATACACATTTATCAGGTATCAGGGTAAGACCCAGGTGCAGACTGTGTCGAAGTAACAATGTTTATTACAGCAACAGAGGAAAAGGTACAGAACGGCAAGCAGGCTCAGGGTCGGTAATCCAGAGGTGGGGCAAAGGTATAGGACGGCAGGCAGGCTCAGCAGACGGGTCAGGCGGGTGGAGGAGAGGAGAGAGACTGGGGATGAACAGGAGCTGATACAAAAACACTGGTTGGCTTGAAAACAAGATGAACTGGCAACAGACGCGGGATAATGGGTGACACCTGGAGGGGGGTGGAGACAATCACAAAGACAGGTGAAACAGATCAGAGTGTGTGATAACATTTACATTTGAGTCACGTCACAGATTCTCTTATCCAGAGCGATTTTAAAGTAGTGAGTGCATACATTTTTCGTACTGGTCCCCCGTGAGCATCGAACCCACAACCCTGGCGTTGCAAACGCCATACTCTACCAACTGAGCCACTCAGGACACTAAAAGGACATTATCATGATTTGCACACTATTATTCCAATCGAATAGTGTGGAAATATATATATTATATATATATTAAACATAGGAAAATCACGTTTTGGACTGCACTACACATTAAACTATAATGTCAGCGATGTCATCTAATAACTGTGGTCTTCCCATCACAGAAGAGATTGCCGCGTTGCACTGGAGGAGGTTGAACTGAAGGGGGCACTGCAGGTGATACACCATGAGCCTACTGACTGCCCAGGTAATACACTCACTCTGATGGTGTCAGAAGAGGACTCCCCCTATAATGTTTGTGACACCGGGTACAGTGTTCAAAATGTTCAAAATGGCTGTCTCCTCCTTTGTATAAAGCTGGGAGGATAATATTGGAGATGGGAGATATTAGAAAACACACTAGCACACAGACCAATAGATATGGAAAGATGTTCATTCGAACAAGAGGTCAGTGAGAACTGGACTCGGGAACATCTTTGAATGATCATCATAGAATCATTTCCTGTGTTTGTTTAGGCAGCCCAGATGCCCCTTGTTCACTGGATTTGAGGTCCATGAGGCCTGGAGCTAAATAACTGAGAGACAGACGCACAATCAGTTCTGTTTCACCCTCTGCGTTGGTACAGTTCACCGGTGTATTTATTTATCATACAAGTTTTTTCTCCTTGAATTCTGGGCATGAATGTTAATACTTAATTAAGCTCCTTATTGACTGATCGAATCAAGTTATCTAATATGCATGCATGGAATTTCTGTGTAAATAATAATATTGTAATTACTTGGCAACAGATCATTTTGAATAAATTAAAAGTGATCATCAGAGGCTGCGATGTCATGATGATACTGCGTATGTATGTTGACATTGTGTGTGTCTGTGAGCATGTGCATGTGAGTGCATGTCATTGCGTGCGTGAGAGAGCGAGATGTAGAGAGGGAGTTCATTTAAGCCATGCGTGTGGGCATGTATCTGAGCGTGTATCTGCTCTCACGGCCATACCCAGGTGACAGTTGCCTCCTCCAACTGAAAGAAAGTGTGAGCTTCAGCATGTTGCATTGACCACCCCCAGTACTGCAAGCCTCTGCACATTCACAGTTCTAGAACACCAGATACAACAACAGAAAGGAGACCAAGGCACACCGTTGGCGGCCTCATCCCCCCCAAATCCACCACTGTCCCATACTATCAACCCAATCCCCCCCCTCCAACAATCCCCATGGTCGCTCAATGGGAAAGAGCCACGTGCCTCTGCGCCCACCAGCTCAAGTGCATTTGTTCTCGCTGATTGTTGTTGTAAAGGATTTGCCTCCATAGACAGAAAAGCGGAGCGGATAACCTTTTGGAATTCGGCCTAGGGGGTCCTCTTCGACCTTTTTGCTCACTCCAGGCTTGCACTCTCTCTCTTTCTCTCTCAGTCTTTCCCCGTGGAAAGGTTGACACTTAAGAGGGTTTATTTATCCTGAAGAACTCAGGTAAGATGCATCCTGGTACTTTACTCCTGGTGCTGTTATGTTGTGTTGCCAGATTGGACCGTTTGGACTGATTGGACTAATAAGCAGGCGTATACAGTAAATCTGTGTGGAGTAAAACATTGTAGCCATATGGGAGACAGGTGGGCAAAGAGGGACACTTCTGTCCATGGAGAAAAATAGCAGAGCTCCTGAATGTAAGCATATTTTTCGAAGACTAAGGAAGACAATGAAATGGTTAAGGGCTAATTAGATTGAAATCATTCAGCACTAATCAGAATGAGATAATGCTTGAGTCTCTAAAGCGAAATAAGTAAATCGTTTTTCTTCAATCGTTGTCATTTTATGTCAAAGTATGTATTAAAATGAATGCAATCACAACCAATTGAGCATTCTACAGATATTGTCTTCAACGCTTGACCTCAAGTAGCGTTCAATGTAAGCATGTTGAATGTAGCGCATGTCATACATGGTCTGGATGGCCAAGATGGATGCAAAAAGTATGAGGCATCCATTAGTGTCTGCAGTACATTGGGCCTTGGTGAATGGTCTGACTGTGTTGCAAATAGTATTCACTTGAATACTACAGTTGAACCACTGAACTGAATGTTTATTTTCTAGTTCCGCCTCGGGTGCTAGATCAATGAGTAAAACAGTGAGCTCTTCGTTTCCTCAACCCTAAAGGAACCTCTATGGACGTTTTATCATCTGGACACAGGTGTTCCAGAGGTGTTATGACTGTTGGCTGGATGGTCATGAATCACTGTCTCAGGAAATACCATCCAGCTTTAATATCCATCATTTGATGTTGGTCAGTTCTACATGAGCATTGTTTTGGAGTTGGTAAATACTTACAACACTGCCCCTCCTCCACTCTCACTTTGAAATGTAACACTTCCATTTTTTCAGTATAACCACTCTTGTGGAGTGTTTGTGTATTTTTGTATGCGTTTGAGGTTACTGAGCTGACGTCTCTACAATGCATGCGGGTAATGGATAGCGTAAGTGGATTGCACAGTGTTGACAGTGATACAGAAATTGAACATGTAGAGTTCAAAATAGGGTCCATACGGTCTCTGTGCAGCTACAGAGACACTTTGCCATCCTGTGCTATTGAATATGACACATGTTCACGTGTGTCCCTGCAAATAAGGAAGTGATACAGTGTTGCTTCATCTGGTTTGTGCTGAGTGTGTGTCACGTCTCTGCGCTGTTGCTGAGTGAAGCACTGCCTGCATTGTCTGGTTCTGTGCACCATTGATGCGTCTGTCTAGGTCTGTGTGTTGTGTTTAGTGTGTGGGCACAATGTGTGGCATTGTGGCCTGCCGTACTGGGGTCAGTTCTATTTCAATTCAGTCAATCCAGGAAGTGATTTTTTTTTTTTTTTACAAATAATGATAATGATAAGCAGCTATTTGTAATTCTGGACATGCAATTCACTTCCTGAATTCACTGAATTAAAATGGAATTGACCCCAACCCTGGCTGCCTGCAACTTTGTGTAGTAGGACCTTGAAGGCATCCGCAAAATATTCCATCGTTCAATAGCTGACTCTATTGCCTGTGCCCCATAGTTGACTGTGTTGCATGTGTCCCATGATTGACTGTGTTGCCTGTGCCCCATGGTTGACTGTGTTGCCTGTACCCCATGGTTGACTGTGTTGCATGTGTCCCATGATTGACTGTGTTGCCTGTGCCCCATGGTTGACTGTGTTGCCTGTACCCCATGGTTGACTGTGTTGCCTGTGCCTGATGTTTCCCTGTATTGACTGTGCCATTGACCCTGTCCCTCTGCCTTGCTGTGCGCTGCAGTGCGTAGAGCCTCGCCACCGTTGCAGTGTCACTCAGGATGCACAGCTTTATGGGAGGAGGCCTGTTCTGCGCCATAGTGGGGAACATCCTGCTGGTGGTCTCAACTGCGACAGACTACTGGATGCAGTACCGCCTGTCGGGCAGCTTCGCCCACCAGGGCCTGTGGAGGTATTGCATGTCGGGCAAGTGCTACATGCAGACAGACAGCATCGGTGAGTGGGGCGCACTGGGGACCCATACCACCACTGGGACTGCCTGTACGGCATCCATATTAGGACGTCCCTCAGTTGTCAGACAAAACTCCCTTAGTTGAATGAATTCCTAATGTGAATGCTGTATGCCTGTCCTACCCATGTTCAGGACAACCAAGGAGGACTGTAAATGAAGGAGACGACTGAATGACTGAAATAGCAACATGTGTCATTAGACTCAGACTCAATAGAATCCATACGTTTTTTAGACTCAACATGTCTTTACAGTCAACTATGGAGGCAAATCATGCACCCGTTGTCCCTAATTGGCTGGTACTAGTTTAGGTGAAAAATTATATTTGGAGCATTAGACTAGCGTGTGGGCTTGCGACTATCTCTAATCTTTGAAATTGTATCTGTCCTCTCTGTCTTGTTTTATTCCTCCCTCTCTCTCTCCTCTCTCTCTCTCTCTCTCTCTCTCTCTCTCTCTCTCTCTCTCTCTCTCTCTCTCTCTCTCTCTCTCTCTCTCTCTCTCTCTCTCTCTCTCTCTCTCTCTCTGTCAGCCTACTGGAATGCCACCCGTGCCTTCATGATCCTGTCGGCCATGTCGTGCTTCGCCGGCATCATCGCAGGCATTCTCTCCTTCGCCCATTTCTCCGCCTTCGAGAGGTTCAACCGCTCCTTCGCTGCAGGGATCATGTTCTTTGTCTCCAGTGAGTCCCACTGGACATTGCGAAGCTAACAGAGCTAGACACAATACACAAATAGTCACAGCTTCAATACACAAATGTAAATGAGTCCAGGACAAATCATTTTGTCTCTGTTTACAGACCCGACCACTATTTTACCTAGAATTCTGTCTACTGTAAATTGGGAGTCCGAATTTGTCCTGTATTAACTCTCCGCCAGCTCTATTTGTTCTGCTTGCAATGGCCATCTACACTGGAGTGACGGTGAACTTCCTGGGGAAGCGATTCGGTGACTGGCGCTTCTCTTGGTCCTACATACTGGGCTGGGTGGCACTGCTCATGACCTTCTTTGCAGGTAAAAATGAAAAAAGAAAGTCTGTTTGAGCATGGGCAGCACCATTAAAAGCTTATACCATTTAAAAGGTGTCAACTGGGTGGGACTTCCTGTAGGTTAAGGAAGGATCATAGAATTCCATCCAGGTCAGCGGGAAGGATCAGCCAAAGAATTATACTCTGAGCAAACATTCCAACACTGCAGGTGGCAGTAAATCACCAACTTTGGCTGTATGGCTGTTTTGACAAAAAGCACAATCACGCACAGTAGGTGGCTGTATGCACGTTTTCCTTTTGTTTACAGACCGCCGATAAATGTATAGAAGAAGATAATATGCCAACTACTTTATTCTCTGTCCCCAACGCACTAGACGGACAGTTTTGATAGCCTTTAGCCGTACCCTCATCCTACTCCTCCTCTGTTCCTCGGGTGATGTGGAGGTTAACTCAGGCCCTGTGTGTCCCCAGGCGCTCTCATTTGTTGACTTCTGTAATCGAAAAGGCCTTGGTTTCATGCATGTTAACATCAGAAGCCTCCTCCCTACGTTTGTTTTACTCACTGCTTTAGCACACTCTGCCAACCCTGATGTCCTTGCCGTGTCTGAATCCTGGCTTAGGAAGGCCACCAACAATTCTAAGATTTCCATACCCAACTACAACATTTTCTCTCCAGAAAATGTTTCTCTCCAGAAATAAGTATCTCACTGTTGCCGCCAGTTATAGACCCCCCTCAGCTCCCAGCTGTGCCCCGGATACCATATGTGAATTGATTGCCCCCCATATATCTTCAGAGTTTGTTCTGTTAGGTGACCTAAACTGGGATATGCTTAACACCCCAGCAGTCCTACAATCTAAGCTAGATGCCCTCAATCTCACACAAATGATCAAGGAAACCACCAGGTACAACCCTAAGTCCGTAAACATGGGCACCCTCATAGATATTATCCTGACCAACTTGCCCTCTAAATACGTCCGCTATGGGTCCGTGGTCAAACGACCACCCCTCATCAAATGCTCCCTAAATCACTTCTGCGAGCAGGCCTTTCTAATCGACCTGGCCCGGGTATCCTGGAAGGATATTGACCTCATCCCGTCAGTCGAGGATGCCTGGTCGTTCTTTAAAAGTAATTTCCTCACCATCTTAACTCTAGGCTAGATGGGACGTTACCGTCCCACCTGACCAACATCCAGTGAAAGTGCAGGGCGCCAAATTCAAACTACAGAATTGTAAATATTTAACATTCTTGAAAATACACATGCAATATGTCAAAATAAAGCTTAACTTCTTGTTAATCCAGCCACGGTGTCAGATTTCAAAATGACTTTACGGCGAAAGCAAACCATGCGATTATCTGAGGACAGCACCCCATCAACCAAACACAGACAATCATATTTCATCCCGCCAGGCGCGACACAAAACTCAGAAATAACGATATAATTCATGCCTTACCTTTGAAGAGCTTCTTCTGTTGGCACTCCAATATGTCCCATAAACATCACAAATGGTCATTTTGTTTGATCAATTCTGTCGTTATATCTCCAAAATGTCCATTTATTTGGAGCGTTTGATCCAGAAAAACACTGGTTCCAACTCGCGCAACATGACTACAAAATATCCAATAAGTTACCTGTAATCAAACAACTTTCCTAATACAACTTTAGGCATTTTTAAAAGTAAATAATCGATCAAATTTAAGACGGGATAAACTGTGTTCAATAGCGGATAAAAACAAAGTGGAGCGAGCTTTCAACCACAACAGCACACTAGACTCGATCCTCGACCCTCGTGTTCCCCAACCACAACAGCACACTAGACTCGACCCTCGTTCTGAACAGCCCTACTTCTTCATTTCTCAAAGGAAACACATCAACCAATTTCTAAAGACTGTTGACATTCAGTGGAAGCGATAGGAACTGCAAGCAAGTGCCTTAGAAATCTAGATCCACATAGAAAACCCATTGAAAAGAGTGACCTCAAAATGTTTTTCCTGGATGGTTTGTCCTCGGGATCCTGCCTGCCAAATAAGTTCCGTTATACTGACAGACCTCATTCGAACATTTTGAGAAACTTCAGAGTGTGTTCTATCCAAATATACTAATAATATGCATATCCTAGCTTCTGGGCCTGAGTAGCAGGCAGTTTACTTTGGGCATGCTTTTCATCCGGACATGAAAATACCGTCCCCTAGCCTAGAGAGGTTAAATAAGCATGTCCCTTTCAAAAAATGCAGAACTAAGAACAGATTTAGCCCTTGGTTCACTCCAGACCTGACTGCCCTTGACCAGCACAAAAACATCCTGCGGCGGACTGCAATAGCATCGAATAGTCCCCGCGATATGCAACTTTTCAGGGAAGTCAGGAATCAATAAAGTCAGTCAGGAAAGCAAAGGCTAGCTTTTTCAAACAGAAATTTTCATCCTGTATCTCTAACTCCAAAAAGTTTTGGGACACTGTAAAGTCCATGGGAACAAGAGCACCCCCTCCCAGCTGCCCACTGCACTGAGGCAAGGAAACACGGTCACCACCGATAAATCCACGATAATCAAAATTTTCAATAAGCATTTCTCTACGGCTGGCCATGCTTTCCTCCTTTCTACCCCAAACCTGGCTAACAGCGCCGCACCCCCTGCAGCTACTTGCCCGAGCCTCCCCAGTTTCTCCTTCACCCAAATCCAGATAGCAGATGTTCTGACTGAGCTGCAAAACCTGGACCCATACAAATCAGCTGGGCTAGACAATCTGGACCTTTTCTTTCTAAAATGATCCGCCGCCATTGTTGCAACCCCTATTACCAGTCTGTTCAACCTCTCTTTCATATCATCCGAGATCCCTAAAGATTGGAAAGCTGCCGCGGTCATCTCCCTCTTTAAAGGGGGTGACACTTTAGACCCAAACTGTTATAGACCTATATCTATCCTGCTCTGCCTTTCTAAAGTCTTCGAAAGTCAATTTAACTTATTTCGGATCATTGGGACGCTGTTGACATCTAGTGGAAGCCATGGGAACTGCAATCTGGGTCCTAATTATCAGACTTTCCAATAGAAAAGCATTGAAAAGTCCAATGACCTCGGGGTTTCACCTGCCATATCAGTTCTAATATACCCACAGACAATATTTTAACAGTTTTAGAAACTTCAGAGTGTTGTCTATCCAATGCTACATATCCACATCCTAGCTTCTTGGCCTGAGTAACAGGCAGTTTACTTTGGGCAGATTTGCCCCCTACTTTGGGCAGATCTTCCCCTTAGCCCAAAGAAGTTAATAAACAGATTACTGACCATTTCAAATCCCACCGTACCATCTCCGCTGTGCAATCCGGTTTCCGAGCTGGTCATGGGTGCACCTCAGCCACGCTTAAGGTACTAAACGATATCATATCCGCCATCGATAAAAGACAGTACTGTGCAGCTGTCTTCATCGACCTGGCCAAGGCTTTTGACTCAATCACTGTATTCTTATCGGCAGACTCAATAGCCTTGGTTTCTCAAATGACTGCCTCGTCTGGTTCACCAAGTACTTCGCAGACAGACTTTAGCGTGTCAAATCAGAGGGCCTGTTGTCCCGACCTTTGGCAGTCTCTACGGGGGTACCACAGATTTCAATTCTCGGGCCGACTCTTTTCTCTGTATACATCAACGATGTCGCTCTTGCTGCGGGTGATTCCCTGATCCACCTATATGCAGATGACACCATTCTGTATACAGACCCACTGGCTCCAGGTCATCTATAAGTCTATGCTAGGTAAAGCTCCACCTTATCTCAGCTCACTGGTCACGATAACAACACCCACCCGTAGCACGCGCTCCAGCAGGTATAATCTCACTGATCATCCCCAAAGCCAACACCTCCTTTGGCCACCTTTCCTTCCAGTTCTCTGCTGCCATTGACTGGAAATAATTGCAAAAATTGCTGGAGACTTAGATTTCCCTCACTAACTTTAAACATCAGCTATCTGAGCAGCTAACCGATCGCTGCAGCTGTACATAGTCCATCTGTAAATATCCCACCCAATCTACCTACCTCATCTCCATACTGTTTTTATTTACTTTTCTGCTCTTTTGCAAACCAGTTTCACTACTTGCACACTCATCGTCTGCTCTTCATCATCTGCTCATCTATCGCTCCAGTGTTAATATGCTCAATTGTAATTCCTTTACTACTATGGCTTATCTAATGCCTTACCTCCTCAAGCCATTTGCACACACTGTATATAGACTCTTTTTTTCTCTATTGTGTTTTTGACTGTACGCTTGTTTATTCCATGTGTAACTCTGTGCTGCTGTTTGTGTCGCACTGCTTTGCTTTATCTTGGCCAGGTCGCAGTTGTAAATGAGAACTTGTTCTCAACTGGCCTACCTGGTTAAATAAAAGTAAAATAAAAAAATACAAAAATGGAGGAGCTGCCAATGCTGTCACAGAAGCGATCAATGGTAAATATAGGAGTGTGCCCTCTTTTGTTCTCTATGGATAAGCAGAACTAGAATCAAATGGCACATGTTCTTCTCATCTCCTAAGTAATTATTTGAAATCCAAAATTGCTAGTCGAATTGTCAAACCAAACACTGCAGAATATCATCAATTGTTCTAGTTTTATTGATGAAACATGCAGACAATGCTGGCGTTCATTTGATAGCAGGTAAGACACTATTCTTTATCTATCTATATGGGAACTACCTCAAGTAGCATGGATGCTGGACAGTTGATTTACAATTTTTTCTTTTGCAGGAATATTTTACATGTGTGCCTACAGAATGCATGAATGCAGGAGAGTGGTGGGCCCACGCTAACAGAGAGAGGAAAGCCAGTGGAAAGAAAATCGGGACATTCTGGCACCGCAATTCCAACACATGAAAGAATCAAGCTTACACCAACAGACATATCCCTGAAATATAGAAACTGTACTGGAAAATTGAGAACTAAATATGAATACAAATGTTTGATTCTGCCTGAGCAGTTTACGTGTCATTTTAATAAAGCTATAACTCTCTTTAGCAGTAAAACATTTATACTCTTTGTTACATTCAGCCTTGAAACTCTTGAATACAGAAAGGTCTTTGCAACACAAACGTGTTAGCTGATTCATGCCAATACAAATGGAGGTAGAAAATATTTAGCATTATGTGTCAATTAAAATGGTTAACACAGCACATACTCTAACCAAACAAATTCATAACTTTAAAGGGTAACAACCAAGCTTTCACATAGTGTGCAATTCAAAAGGGTAACACAAGCTACTGTGATGAAACAAATGAATCATGTATGAAGTGCTCACCTTAGTAAATGGAATGTAAACATTTGAACATTTAAATATGAATGACTTTGGCAAGAAAGGTACAGTTCACAGAAATGTGTAAAACACAAACGACACATTATCTTGAAATATACCGCACATAGCTAGGTCTCTCCACGAATAGAGTGCCTTTTGTCATTTCAATGGAATCACATGCATCTATGCTTTAACTAAGCCAAGCCTTTTTTAATGTGTATTTATTTACACATTCTAATAGCAGTGTGTTTTCATTAAAGTAAGGTATTTGTTTCTCTCTGACAATCCCCATTTGGCATGTCCAATGTCGTCTTTGTTCACCTTCTACGAATTATATCTACTTAATTACAAGTCCAAGTTATTTGGTTACTTTAGGAAAGTCATGTCTGAAGATTCCTACTTATTTAATGATTAATTTGACATTTGTCCCTCAGGTTTATGTTAGTCCTGTAACATGAACTGAACTCACGTTCTAATATGGTAAAACTATTTGTTTTTAAATGATTGAATACAAAGAAAAACGTACCATCTAGTAATATAGCCATATCATAGTGTAAAAGCAGGTGAGCTGGATCTACTTTTTTAGGCCATTTGCTTTGTGCTGGAAAACACGTCGAGCATAACCCATCAACCCTGTGTTACCCATAGATAGATAGGCTAGAAATGTTTTCAACAAGTTACGAGAAATGCTTTTGTTGAACTTGCATTGCAATTGCCTCCCGCTGCTGCACACAACATGCTTCCATTCACCCTGTCACAAAGGGAGTTATGGCGGATTTAAGATAACATTGTTAACCCTATTACAGTCAATCCTGTCACTTTAATTTTAATTTGTATAGTTATTCTTCTTAATTGAACCTCTTGAGATGGGAAAACATGTTTTTTTGAATGAAGTTGAACATTTTTTCTTTATGATAGAATTAAAACAATTGTTGAAATGAATAGTTATTTTTGACAAAATTACCCAAAAGGCACCTTGGAGTAAGGTGATTACATTTTCTACTCTTGGCCCATATTGGCTATTGTGTCCTTTCCCTTTGGACTGCAGCCTGACCCTGTCACAGTCCCAGCATCTTGCAGATGGCCATCTTGGTAGTGATGCGGAAAGCAGAGGAGGAGAAGTAGAAGATGATAGGGTCCAGGCAGGTGTTGAAGGCGCTGAGCAGCAGTACCTCCACGAGGGGCTGGAGCCTGTGATAAAACCCAGCACATGGGAGAAGTTGTAGGGAAAGACACACACAAGGAAGACGGCCAGAGTACCCAGCGCCATCCCGATGGCCTTCTGCTTCTGGCCCGGGCTGATTCTGGGGAGCGTGTACAGGATCCAGATACAGCGGAGGTAGCAGAAGACGCAAACTATGAGAGGAACCAAGCAGAGCATGATGAAGAACTCCAGACGCACCGGGAGGAGGATGGCCAGCTGTTGTTCGGTGAAGTCCTCGTAGCAGAGGAGGTGTTGCTTGGGGAGAGGTCCGGATGGTGCTGGATGATGAACACGATGCTGCAGTGGGCGGTGGAGAGAAGCCAGATGATTGTGCTGGCCACCACAGAATAGAAATGTTTGTGAAGTTGGTGGTAGGCGATGGGATAGGCCACCGCCAGGTAACGGACCACACTGACAGCCATCAACAGGAGAGAACTGGAGTAGATAGTAGAGAAGAAGGTGTAGGAAGTGATGGAGCAGAGGAACTCGGGCATGTTCCACAGCATGCCGGAGGCCGCCTTGTACATCTTGAGAGGCAGGAAGAGAAGAAAGAGGAGGTCGGACACAATCAGGTTGAGCAGGAGGATGTCTGTGGGAGTGGGTTTGTTGTGGATCTTGACGCTGAAGGCGTAGAGTGCCAGGATGTTGGCAGGCAGGCCCATCAGGAAGGTGATGATGTAGACGGATAGAATCACCTCACCTTTCACCCACACCATGGCTCTGAAGCTATAAGGTCAACAAAACCAAAAATAACACATTCAGGGTGCCCAATAATCATATTTTAAAATCATACAAATGTAGCCGTTTTCAATGATCAATGTATTTTTGTTACAATATCTCAGCCAACTCCTTATTACCAATGAATGAATCACAATCTGCTAATAGCTACATCCTCCCCACAGTACACTTGCAGCTCAACAGTGAAAACCTTAAAGGGAGAAGGATAACACATTCTTAATTCCAAATGGTCATAACCTATCTGGCTGTGGATGTGTATTTACTTTTAATCAGGAATTGGAGAGCTCAGCCATGTGTATTCAAGCTTCCCAAGAAGGTCGTTACTTTGGTCAAAACAGCAGAATGTTCCATTTACATGTTCGAGCATATCTAGCAGTCAAGCAGACCTGTTTGAGTGCACAGCAGACTTATTGGACAGTGCAAACATGAGGAGGTGAGAGTGCATGGTAACGATTAACTAAAATGCAAAACATTGCTGTGCTTACATCTGATATTACATATGTGTAGGAGGGAGGGAAATACCCATGTCTAATTTTAATATTGATTTTGTAAATAGTGTGGAAACAGACATTGACTTCGCAAGAGAACAGTCATGTAAATGATAACAAAATCCAAACATGTATTTTTCCATGTGCCCAAGGTTGATGTAACATCATATGTGTATTAGCATTTTGCTAACACTTGACGAGTACTGTAGCAACAAACCACTAATTGTTACTGTATGTGTCCATGTGGTTGTATGTATCCAGGGACCAACTAGGACCAACCCTGCTTAGCTTCATAGTTAAGTGAGCAGTGGGATGTAGGTTGGTATTCTGCTGGCAGGTATGCTGCTGGCAGGTCTCTCTCTTGCCTATATCATTGGCTGTGAACTGGTGACTGTCTGCCCCGTAATATGGCATCCATATTAGGAAGTCTTCAATTGTCATCAAAAGCTCTGTCACTTGTCAGACAAACCTCCCTCAGTTGTGGCTGGGTTACTGTGTCCCTCTATGTCTCTAGTGTTGTTTTGAGCTGTCATGAAGACACCAGGGGTGCTGTTCCTTCGCTTCCCAGTCAGGATCCTCTTCACGGTGGCCTGGAACATGGAGGAGGAGAAGTAGAACGTCACAGGATCCAGGATGGTGTTGACCGTGGTCAGGAGCAGAGCGTAGAGCCGCCACTCCACATTGTCTTGGATGATGAACCCCTGTACATGGGTGACATTATAGGGCAGGAAGCAGACAATAAAAACAAGCAAGGTCCCCACAGCCATTCCAACGGCTCTCTTCCTTTTCTCTGCACAAAGGTTAGGGGTCCTATTGAGGATGAGGATGAAGTTCAGGTAGCAGAACACACAGACCAGCAGTGGCACGATGTATAGAACCACACACAGCTCCAAGCGCATGGGAAGCACCACCTTCAGCTGCTCCTCGGTGAAGTTGTCATAGCAGATATAGAGATCAGATGAGTTCTGGTTCTCCACGATGTAGATGAAGCAGAGGTGGACCGAGCTGAAGACCCACACCACCAGGCTGCTCACCACTCCGTACAAGGGCTTGCGGCGGAGCCTGTACTGGACAGGGAAGGCCACACACAGGTAGCGGTCAACACTGACCACCATCAGCAGGAGGGAGCTGGTGTAGATGGTGGAGAAGAAGATGAAAGAGGTAACATTGCAGAGAAGCCTGGGGAGAGTCCAGACCATGCCGGAGGCTGCCTCGTGCATCTTGAGGGGCAGGCAGAGCAGGAAGATAAGGTCGGACACAGTCAGGTTGAGCAGGAGGATGTCTGTGGGAGTGGGTTTGTTGTGGATCTTGACGCTGAAGGCGTAAAGTGCCAGGATGTTGCCAGGCAGGCCAATCAGGAAGGTGATGATGTAGACAGACAGAATCACCCCACTCCTCACCACCATGGCTTTCATCTGAGGACGAGCAGAGAATGACAGCAACTATTATCTATATTTGATCATATAGCACACGGTTTTAGCTGAAAAATGGTCAACTCTAAATTAAGATAAACCATTATCTCAAATGATGATGTAATGGATGCAGCTTGCTGAGGAGATTTTGAAATGAAAATGAAACCATCCATGAAATAATCTCCTATTCCATTTTTTATAGTTCAAACCCAAGCTCCGCCATGTCGAAACAAAAGCATCATGGTATAATGTAGATTGTTTAGATTGTTTTTTGAGATGATTGTATCAGCTCCCAGTATTAGGCTATCTAATAACATAAATTTGCAGTGCGCTGTCAGGACCAAGGCTTAAATAACAATAATGAACAGTCATTGAAGTATTACTCACGCTATCAACAGTTCATCAAACAGAGGATATGGTGGAAAGTCCGAGGCTATCCGCTACACAGGCTTCACGGAAAGTTATTTGTGCAGATTAAAGTCACTTCTCTCCTCAGCTTGGTTGGGGAGGACTGTCCACCGCTTTCTAATTACATGCTCCTAATTTAACTTGAAAAACTGTTCTCTCTAGCTCATTTCATCAGAACAAGTAAGCAGTCAATGAATGGGTGGTTTGTACATAATGAGATAAGCAACGGTGTAATAAACCAAGTGTAACAGCCATCACTGGGCCTAAATCATTTAAGTTTTGCATAACTGTCACCATAAGGTGTCCCTTTGACTAGGGGGTTAATTAAGGTGCTACACTCTTAGAAAAAGGGTTCCAAAGGGTTATTCAGCTGTCCCCATAGGAGAACCCTTTTTGGTTCCAGTTAGAACCCTTTTGTGTCACGCGAAGCGGAACAGGTGAACCCAGGTGAACAGGTGACTGGGATGAGTTGACCAAGGTATTTATTAAAACACAGGGGGAAGATTGAGGGCAGGCCAGGGGGAGCTAAGGCAGGTTGCAGTAAACCAGGTGCGGAGGCCGAGGCTGGAGCGAGACGTGTTGGGACAGGGTAAGCAGATCCAGAGGGGAATCAAGGGAGCCGTAGAGTGGGGGATCCAGGACAGAGTAGCAGGACTGACGAGAAGTAGGACTGGAGACAGGGACCAGAGTCAGAGTGGGCAGACCTGTAGTAGAGAGGAAAACGGCATCAGTCAAGGGAAGACAGGCACAGCAGGACAACAGGATCAAAAAAGGAACATAGACTGACTGAGCAGAGATTACGATCTGACAGCGTGGAAGTGGCAGGGCTGAGTATTTGTAGAGGTCTTGATTATGGAACAGGTTGCAGCTGGTGGGAATCTGCTCTGACTCCAGCACACCTGTCTCTGCCCACACAATCACACACAGAAAAGGAAAGAGCACTGGGGGAGTGGAGGCCGGTCAAGGAGACACCGGATGAGCAGTAGAGGGCGTGGCAGGAGCAGATGTCAAATTTGGGGTTCCAGGTAGAATCCTTTTGGGTTCTATATAGACCCTTCTGTAGAAAGAGCACTACCTGGAACCCAAAAGGGTTCTACCTGGAACCAAAAGAGGACTACTAGGAACCAAAACGGGTTCTTCAAAGGGTTATCCTATGTTACTTTTGGGGATTGCTGTACCTTAGGGACAGGTTGCCTTAAAGACAAAAACATCTCAATGTCAATGAGCTTGAACATTATTATTTGTTGTATGTAAAATACAGATGCAAAAATGAGAGTACCTTAGAGGGATATCCAAAGTGGGGAGATTAGAGCTGGCCTTTGGTCTACAGATAATGTAGAAGGGAGACATCATTCAAAATGACACACCTAATATGGTTTAATATGTGACATCATCATCATCAAGAACCATACAAACCTCTCTCTGCAACTTATTCTGCGTACAAACATTACAGCTCCCCACAGAAAGACTTACAACTGCCAGAGCAGTCAGTATCCATGGCAGAACTGTGTTCAAAGAAAGACAGACAGAGAGAGACAGTGAGAGCAAGAGAGAGAGAGAGAGAGTGGGGACACATGGGGGCAGAGGAGTAAGAATGAAAGTCACTGTGTGCTGATTATAATGATATCAGAAGATAAACAACAGAAATGATGTACTGAATGCTTACTTACACTGTCCAGCTGTGAATTTTGTGTCAAGGGGCAGCTGCTGGATGTCAGTGGCCAGTGAGTTACTGGGATAGGACATTTTGCCCTGAGTTGAATTCATTTGAATGCTTTGGCCTCCCTGTCGTCTGATTCAGATATACCTGCCTGGCTGGGGGTTGCTGTCAGCAACACACTCCAGGTTGACACTATCAAATCAAATCAATTCAATTCAAATCAAATCAAATTTTATTTGTCACATACACATGGTTAGCAGATGTTAAATGCGAGTGTAGCGAAATGCTTGTGCTTCTAGTTCCGACAATGCAGTGATAACCAACAAGTAATCTAACTAACAATTCCAAAACTACTGTCTTATACACAGTGTAAGGGGATAAGGAACATGTACATAAGGATATATGAATGAGTGATGGTACAGAGCAGCATACAGTAGATGGAATAAGGTTGGAGAGAGAGAAAGAATTCAGACCCCCTTTCAGAGAGAGTGATCATCGAGTACAGTATATACATATGAGATGAGTGTGTAGACAAAGTAAACAAAGTGGCATAGTTAAAGTGGCTAGTGATACATGTGTTACATAAGGATGCAGTCGATGATGTAGAGTACAGTATATACATATGCGATGAATAATGTAGGGTAAGTAACATTATATAAGGTAGCATTGTTTAAAGTGGCTAGTGATATATTTACATAATTCCCATCAATTCCCATGATTAAAATGGCTGGAGTTGGGTCAGTGTCAATGACAGTGTGTTGGCAGCAGCCACTCACTGTTAGTGGTGGCTGTTTAACAGTCTGATGGCCTTGAGATAGAAGCTGTTTTTCAGTCTCTTGGTCCCAGCTTTGATGCACCTGTACTGACCTCGCCTTCTGGATGATAGCGGGGTGAACAGGCAGTGGTTCGGGTGGTTGATGTCCTTGATGATCTTTATGGCCTTCCTGTAACAACGGGTGGTGTAGGTGTCCTGGAGGGCAGGTAGTTTGCCCCGGTGATGCGTTGTGCAGTCCTCACTACCCTCTGGAGAGCCTTTTGAGGGCGGAGCAGTTGCCGTACCAGGCGGTGATACAGCCCGCCAGGATGCTCTCGATTGTGCATCTGTAGAAGTTTGTGAGTGCTTTTGGTGACAAGCCGAATTTCTTCAGCCTCCTGAGGTTGAATAGGCGCTGCTGCGCCTGGCTGTCAGTGTGAGTGGACCAATTCAGTTTGTCTGTGATGTGTATGCCGAGGAACTTAAAACTAGCTACCCTCTCCACTACTGTTCCATCGATGTGGATAGGGGTGTTCCCTCTGCTGTTTCCTGAAGTCCACAATCATCTCCTTAGTTTTGTTGACGTTGAGTGTGAGGTTATTTTCCTGACACCACACTCAGGGCCCTCACCTCCTCCCTGTAGGCCGTCTCGTCGTTGTTGGTAATCAAGCCTACCACTGTTGTGTCAAACTTCACTGACTGGCTGTTCATCCACCAGAGACTTATTGCTGGAAAGGATTTTTAAAAAAGTAGAAGCCATCACCTTCACACCTACAGGGGCATCTGTTAATAAAGTAGACAAACATGTTTTGTGACTTTGTAGTCGTTTGTTCTGTAAAATTGTAGATTTATTTAAGTGATGGCCTATGAACGGAATAATTACACAACTGAGAAACAAGAAAGACCAAAAACGTACATGAGATGTTAAGAATGACTGGTTGACTCTCAGTTTGTACTGTAGCGAATTGAGCTGTGCATTTCATCTCTTTTTTGTGCAGTTGGCACGTTCCTCTTCCTTGTATTGTCTCAGTAGACACCCACAGCCCTCCCTTTTCCTCCATGGAAGTCACTGCTGTAGAATTTACAGGCAAACGGCTCCAGCGAAGGGATGGAGGAGAAGATGGGCAGGAATGCCAGACAGTACAGTTGGCCTGGAATAAGGCTCCATTGTTGGATAGTTGGTTGATCCATAGAAGTACACTGCATTTGGAAAGAATTCAGACCCCCTTTTCAACATTTTGCTGATCTCTGCAGTTCATCCAGAGTGATCATGGGCCTCTTGGCTGCATCTCTGATCAGTCTTCTCCTTGTATGAGCTGAAAGTTTAGAGGGCCGGCCAGGTCTTGGTAGATTTGCAGTGGTCTGATACTCCTTCCATTTCAATATTATCGCTTGCACAGTGCTCCTTGGGATGTTTAAAGCTTGGGAAATCTTTTTGTATCCAAATCCGGCTTTAAACTTCTTCACAACAGTATCTCGGACCTGCCTGGTGTGTTCCTTGTTCTTCATGATGCTCTCTGCGCTTTTAACGGACCTCTGAGACTATCACAGTGCAGGTGCATTTATACGGAGACTTGATTACACACAGGTGGATTGTATTTATCATCATTAGTCATTTAGGTCAACATTGGATCATTCAGAGATCCTCGCGGAACTTCTGGAGAGAGTTTGCTGCACTGAAAGTAAAGGGGCTGAATAATTTTGCACGCCCAATTTTTCAGTTTTTGATTTGTTAAAAAAGTTTGAAATATCCAATAAATGTTGTTCCACTTCATGATTGTGCCCCACTTGTTGTTGATTCTTCACAAAAAAATACAGTTTTATATCTTTATGTTTGAAGCCTGAAATGTGGCAAAAGGTCGCAAAGTTCAAGGGGGCCGAATACTTTCGCAAGGCACTGTATTCTAAGTCAGAACCGTCCAGAGTAGTGATGCTAGACAGGCCGGTACGCGCAGCGATCGGATAAAGAGCATGCACTTAGTTTTACTTGCATTTAAGAGCAGTTGGAGGCCACGGAAGGAGTGTTGTGTGGCACTGACGCTCATCTGGAGGTTTGTTAACACAGTGTCCAAAGACGGGAGAGAAGTATACAGAATGGTGTCGTCTGCGTAGAGGTGGATCAGAGAATCACCAGCAGCAAGAGCGACATCATTGATGTATACAGAGAATTTGTTTTTAACCCCGTGGCACCCACAAAGAGACTGCCAGAGGTCCGGACAACAGGCCCTCCGATTTGACACACTGAACTCTATCTGATAAGTAGTTGGTGAACCAGGCGAGGCAGTCTTTTGAGAAACCAAGGCTATCGAGTCTGCCGATAAGAATGCGGTAATTGACAAACCTTGGCCAGGTCGATGAAGATGGCTGCACAGTACTGTCTTTTATTGGTGGCGGTTATGATATCGTTTAGGACTTTGAGTGTGGCTGAGGTGAACCCATGACCAGCTCGGAAACCGGATTGCATGGCAGAGAAGGTACGGTGGGATTTGAAATGGTCAGTGATCTATTTGTTGACTTGGTTTTCGAAGACTTTAGAAAGGCAGCGTAGGATAGATATAGGTCTGTAACAGTTTGGGTCTAGAGTGTCTCCCCGTTTGAAGAGGGGGATGACCGTGGCAGCTTTCCAATTGCAGACGATACGAAAGAGACGTTGAACAGGCAAGTAATAGGGTTTGCAACAATTTTGGCAGATCATTTTAGAAAGAGAGAGTCCAGATTGTATAGCCAAGCTGATTTGTAGGGGTCCAGATTTTACAGCTCTTTCAGAACATAAGCTATCTGGATTTGGGTGAAGGAGAAATGGGGAGGCTTGGGCAAGTTGCTGTAGTGGGTGCAGAGCTGTTAACCGGGGTAGGGGTAGCCAGGTGGAAAGCATGGCCAGCCATAGAAAAATGCTTCTTGAAATTCTCGATTATCGTAGATTTATCGGTGGTGACAGTGTTTACTAGCCTCGGTGCAGTGGGCAGCTGGGTGGGGGTGCTCTTAATCTCCATGGACTTTACAGTGTCCCAGAACTTTTTGGAGTGTGTGCTACTAGATGTGGACCCATTATGGATGCAGGCAATGAGGCAGTGATCGCTGAGATCCTGGTTGAAGACACCTGAGGTGTATTTAGAGGGCAGGTTGGTCAGGATGTTATCTATGAGGGTGCCTGTGTTTACGGATTTAGGGTTGTACCTGTTAGGTTCCTTGATCATTTGTGAGAGATTGAGGGCATCTAGCTTAGATTGTAGGACGGCCAGGGTGTTAAGCACATCCCAGTTTAGGTCACCTAACAGTATAAACTCTGAAGATAAATGGGGGGAAATTCATTCACATATGGTGTCCAGGGCACAGCTGGGGGCTGAGGCGGGTCTATAACTGGCGACAACAATGAGAGACTTATTGCTGGAAAGGTGGATTTTTAAAAGTAGAAGCTCAAACTGTTTGGGCAAAGACCTGGATAGCATGACAGAACTCGGCAGGCTATCTCTGCAGTAGACTGCATCTCCACCCCCTTTGGCAGTTCTATCCTGGCAGAAAATGTTGTAGTTGGGTATGGAAATGTCAAAAATGTTGGTGGCCTTCCTAAGCCAGGATTCAGACACGGCTAGGACATCAGGGTTGGCGGAGTGTGCTAAAGCAGTGAATAAAACAAACTTAAGGAGTTTCTGATGTTAACATGCATGAAACCAAGGCTTTTACAGTTACAGAAGTCAACAAATGATAGCGCCTGGGGAATAGGAATGGAACTGGGGGCTACAGGGCCTGGGTTAACCTCTACATCACCAGAGGAACAGAGGAGGAGTAGGATAAGGGTACCGCTAAAGGCTATAAGAACTGGTCGTCTAGTGCTTTGGGGACATTAAATTAAAGGAGCAGATTTCTGGGCATGGTAGAATAGATTCAGGGCATAATGTACAGACAATGGTATGGTAGGATGTGAGTACAGTGGAGGTAAACCTAGGTGTTGAGTGATGATGAGAGAGGTTTCGGCTCTGGAGGCACCAGTTAAGCCAGGTGAGGGTCTCCGCATGTGTGTGAGGGGGGACAAAAGAGCCATCTAAGGCATTTTGAGCGGGACTGAGGGTTCTACAGTGAAATAAAACAATAGAGCTACCTAAGACTGCAGTAGACAAGGCATATTGACATTAGAGAGAGTTATAAAGCAATCACAGGTGTTGATCAGGAGAGCTAAGGCAACAACGGGTAAATGGCGATGAAAGGGCAGAGCGGGTCAGTTAGGTACATACAGGACCTGAGTTTGAGGCTGGGGCCGACAGGTAAACAAAAGAGCAGCCATAGATGAGTCAGGGTGCCGTTCGGTAGTCACAACTAAGCTAGGCGAGCAGGGGACACAGCGTTCAGAAAAGCTAGCGGGCCAGGGTTAGTAGAGGGTTCTTCAGCGATATCGTAACAACAGAATAGCCTGTTGAGACCACATCGGGCGATCAGATCGGCAGTCCAGTCGTGATGGATCGGCGGGGCGCCGTGTCGACAATAAAGGGTCCAGGCCAATTGGCAAAGGAGGTATTGTAGCCCTAGAATTAGCTGGTATATGGGCCTAGCTCAAGGCTAGCCCAAGGCTAGCTGGTGCTTGCTTCGGGACAGAAGCGTTAGCTAACAGTAGCCACTCGTTTGCAGCTAGCTAGCTGCGATGATCTGGTGTAATGATCCAGAGCAGCAGGAATCCGGTGATGTGGTAGAGAGAAGCAGTCCGATATGCTCTGGGTTGATATCGCGCTGTGCATAATGGCAGGTGTTGTCCAAGCTAAGGCTGGTTGGTGACCGAGAAAAAGGTGAAGAGAGTAAACCATTACTAACAAAGACTAGTAGCTAGTTAGCTGGCTAGCTCCTGATGGAAGTTCCAATTATAAAGAATAAAAATAGCAGATCCATACAACATTGGGTGAGGCGGGTTGCAGGAAAGTATATTTAGTTTGTATATAGAAAGTGAGATAAAGATATACAGTGGGGCAAAAAAGTATTTAGTCAGCCACCAGTTGTGCAAGTTCTCCCACTTAAAAAGATGAGAAAGGCCTGTAATTTTCATCATAGGTACACGTCAACTATGACAGACAAAATGAGAAAAAAAATCCAGAAAATCACATTGTAGGATTTTTTATGAATTTATTTGCAAATTATGGTGGAAAATAAGTATTTGGTCACCTACAAACAAGCAAGATTTCTGTCTCTCACAGACCTGTAACATCTTCTTTAAGAGGCTCCTCTGTCCTCCACTCGTTACCTGTATTAATGGCACCTGTTTGAACTTTTTATCAGTATAAAAGACACCTGTCCACAACCTCAAACAGTCACACTCCAAACTTCACTATGGCCAAGACCAAAGAGCTGTCAAAGGACACCAGAAACAAAATTGTAGACCTGCACCAGGCTGGGAAGACTGAATCTGCAATAGGTAAGCAGCTTGGTTTGAAGAATTCAACTGTGGGAGCAATTATTAGGAAATGGAAGACATACAAGACCACTGATAATCTCCCTCGATCTGGGGATCCACGCAAGATCTCACCCCGTGGGGTCAAAATGATCACAAGAACGGTGAGCAAAAATCCCAGAACCACACAGGGGGACCTGGTGAATGACCTGCAGAGAGCTGGGACCAAAGTAACAAAGCTTACCATCAGTAACACACTACGCCGCCAGGGACTCAAATCCTGCAGTGCCAGACGTGTCCCCCTGCTTAAGACAGTACATGTCCAGGCCCATCTGAAGTTTGCTAGAGGGCATTTGGATGATCCAGAAGAAGATTGGGAGAATGTCATATGGTCAGATGAAACCAAAATATTACTTTTTGGTAAAAACTCGTTGTGTTTGGAGGACAAAGAATGCTGAGTTGCATCCAAAGAACACCATACCTACTGTGAAGCATGGGGGTGGAAACATCATGTTTTGGGGCTGTTTTTCTGCAAAGGGACCAGGACGACTGATCCGTGTAAAGGAAATAATGAATGGGGCCATGTATCGTGAGATTTTGAGTGAAAACCTCCTTCCATCAGCAAGGGCATTGAAGATGAAACGTGGCTGGGTCTTTCAGCATGACAATGATCCCAAACACACCACCCGGGCAACGAAGGAGTGGCTTCGTAAAAAGCATTTCAAGGTCCTGCAATGGCCTAGCCAGTCTCCAGATCTCAACCCCATAGAAAATCTTTGGAGGGAGTTGAAAGTCCGTGTTGCCCAGCAACAGCCCCAAAACATCACTGCTCTAGAGGAGATGCATGGAGGAATGGGCCAAAATACCAGCAACAGTGTGTGAAAACCTTGTGAAGACTTACAGAAAACATTTGACGTCTGTCATTGCCAACAAAGGGTATATAACAAAGTATTGAGATAAAGTTTGTTATTGACCAAATACTTATTTCGACCATAATTTGCAAATAAATTCATAAAAAATCCTACAATGTGATTTTCTGGATTTTTTAAATCATTTTGTCTGTCATAGTGTACCTATGATGAAAATTACAGTGATGGATAGGATGCTGAAGTTTATAGCTATTAACAAACAATCAATCACCCAATCAATTAATCAATTGATAAAGGAAAACTATATTTTGGTATTTGTTTCATTAGCCCATTGTTGACATACTCCCAAAATGTTTTGCTTGTCAGCAATCAAGTTTTCAAGATGTGTACATTTCAAAATACAGAAATACAGATTGATGACAAGTAAGGCTTTTTGGAAATGTTCCTGTAAATCAATTAAGCACTTTTTGTTTGAATATGGATTGAATCACAATATAAATATATTCAGAATATTTGTGTTTTTGTTTATTTTCTAATTAAAACATCTCACTATACTGCAGCTCTAGCACTTGACTACATTAACCTTTACTTGCATAGGGACCTCCTCCCAGGAAAACCACTGACTCGTACATTAAGTGGGGGAAAAAATCACCAGGTGAATGATAATGGCAAGGAGAAACAATCAACATTTTAAAATTAACAGATTTTGTAGCTATTTTCCTGTTATTTTTACCGCCCCACGTTAGAATTGGAAGACTAACATAGTCTATTAGCTAGAAAGGTAACTCCAAAGACATTTTCACAAAGAGCAGCTGTTTAGATGCTTAAACAAAGGTTGGCTATGTGTTGGCAAAAATGTATGTCTAAGTCAAGAAATCTTACCAACCACACTTGTAGTTGTAGCCTTTTTGCAGGTGCTTTTTCAAAGCCTATGTCAGATACTCCAGTGAGTGTAATTGACTCCAATTAGTGTAATTTGCTCAGTATTAGGAGTTTATAAATAAATTTGGCATTATTAGAAACAAGATATTCTCATATTTTCTACTGTAGGTATGTAATTCAAATGTAGTTTATTCTGTTATTGCTTGTGATATTCATAAAAACATTGAAATAAATAAACAAAAAAATTCCACCAGAAAATATACAGTATATTCGTGGACCCCCTGCAGTACCGCCGCTGACCCCCGGTTGAATAACCCTGAGATAGAGCCATGAATACAGGGAACATTCTTCCACATCAAATAACTCAAGAGAACAGTAAAATCGGATTTTTAAAAAACAGATTAAACAACGACTCAAGCCACAACGCGGACAGTGAAGAGACACTATGCGCACACACTCACGCATACTTACACTGATACTCCAACACATACACACACACACACACACACACACACACACACACACACACACACACACACACACACACACACACACACACACACACACACACACACACACACACACACACACACACACACACACACACACACACATTTTAATATTGCAGTATTCCATACAGTCGGGCGGTGTCTATTTCTATAGTATATTTGTAATAATAGAGTAATAATGTAATGTCTTGTATGATGTATTGTTTTATTTATGATGTGGACTGTTGTTTTGTTGAGATGTAATCATTTTGTTCCTGTTTGTACCACAGGAGTACAGGGGTCCCTTGTGGGGATCCGTATGGGGATCCTAATAAATACTTAATACTAGGTCCCATGTGGCTCAGTTGGTAGAGTGTGGCGCTTGTGACGTCAGGGTTTTGGATTTGATTCCCACGAGGGGACCAATACGAGAAAATAATACAAATGTATGTCGCTCTGGACATCTGGACATCACCCCAGTGAATAAAAATTAGATAACAAATAGAAAACGGTATGGTTTGTGCAACCTGTCATTGAAATGTTGTCACAAATTCCCATTAAACTAGAGATTAACATCATGCCTTACCTTCAGAGGTGGTGGTGAGCGTATGTCTGTGTTGGCCCTCTGTTCCTCTCACAAAGCGAAATCCACTACATCATCCTCCCCTTTGTTCTTTTCAAACAGGAAACTCACTGAGTTTGTCTGAGCCTACTTTCCAATTGGCCAAGAGTTTGTTCTATTGTTAGCTTTCAAACACATCTTTGTATTTTTTTTCTAAATACTATTGGTACATTCAATGATATTAGAGTAAGTTTAAGAGTTTTAAATACCTTGAAAACATTAAAGGTTATACAGAACGTAGGTCATCATAATGCTGTGAACAATTACATTAGGTTACAATAAAGAACAATGAGGTGGACATTTCATGTTTTTATTTGTTTTGTGGTGAAAAAGACAGCGTTATACTTTCAGTAAGAGCAATATATCTCTGTGAAAGTACAATAGACCAACATTATATTCATGAAAAACTAGAGAAACTGCAGGTGATCCATCTCCAGTACCTTACTTTTTCTGTGTCTGCCTACATTTCCCAGCACACACCTTTCCTCCTCCAGATAGGAACCGCTAGACGCCTCCCTTCCCCCATCCACGGACCCCTCATTCTTCTTCTTCATCCACTTCTTCTTCTTCCAAATCACACTGGAATAAAACACATCCTCCCCCTCCTTCTTTGCAGTGCCTTCTCCTGGATTTGTAGCAGTGTCAGCGATAAGATTGGGCAGGCTGGTTCGGTCGGTCTCAGAGATGGCTTTGGAGGAAGGCAGGGGTTTGGGACCCAGATTGGGGGCCTCTAGGTCTTCCTTGCGTCCCTGTCTCCTGGCCTGACTCGGTATCATGCTGTTGGCGTATATGTCTTCTTCTGGCGCAGGAGGATCCTGCAATAACATACATTTATAGACACTTAACATCATTTTTTTGTTGTAATTTCATGATCAATATATTTCCAGGATGAATCTGATGATGCTTACCTGTGTCCTCTCACCACTGGTCGGAACTAGGTTCATCCCCACATCACTGTCGTAATATTTGTAATGACCTCTGAGTACCGTAAAACAAGGATACCAAACCCTGTGAAATCATCATACACAAAACTGGTCAAATCAGATAGCTATAAATAAGTGTTGACTTCAGAGTCAGGAACTAAGTTAATGTAAAGCACAAAAAGTATAAAGACAAAAATATGTGCAGTATTTCCGGAACATTTAAAGAGTGATGACCTTACCTTCGGAGATACAGTAAAGCACATATCAGTGCTGTCATTAATGCCGAAACAAATATTGCAGTGATGAAGATCGGCAAGGAAACTTGGCCTAGGGGAGAACAGAAAAAACTTTCATCGATAGACTTACAAAAGTTGTTATCAAGGTTATCAAGATCATTAATCCAGTCAATTTTGGTATCCAAACCCCTTATGAATGATGATGACTGGTTTGTGTATTTCAAAGTACCTATACTATACAATTATGTTTTGACCAGATCCAAATCGCTTTTACTGCAGAAAAACACCAAATGCTGCACAACGTGTATGTATGGCATTTGATATCATAAAGCACTTACCCTCAAGAACTTCAACGCTTTTGCCCAGCCCCTGGTGACTCCCCAGGCATTGAATACAGAACTGGAGGCTGGAAGATCCTACAGAGTTGGTGCTGAGGCAGACCAGAGGGGGCGTATCCTCCTCCTGTGATTGGTGGGTGGTGAGGGAGCTTCTCAGGCTTGTGCTGCCCATTGACTCTCTGACGACAGTGTTAGTAAAATGATTGACAGGCTGTCCAGCCAATCGCCACTCCACTTTGGGAGAGGGGTTCCCATGACTCTCACAGGTACAGTTGATCTGATCAGCAGTTCTGATGCAGCGAGAGGAGGGCAGAATCTTTGGAGCAACTATAGACAACAGAGGAGGAAGACAGTTAAGTCAAAAATATTTATAACTAACCCGAGATAGTTCTGTGTCGTTTTCAATGGGAAAATTAAGCATAGTGGGCAGAATGAGCAAGGAGGTGGGCAGAGCCAAGCAAGAGCTAGCGAGATCCTATTGGTGGGTTCTAGCATGTATTTGCATATTTCCGTTAGGGAACACCTTCGCTGTGAAGTGTGCGTTGCGTGTGCAATAACTCAATTTGCCATTGTGGTCAACACAACTTTTAGAAACTTTGACAAAGGGTCACATCTACAAAACTTACTGCACTCTGTTCATAACAGATTCTAGTTTTAGGAACAGAAAACTGTATTGACATCAGGCTTGGTGTGAGCCAAATCAGGTGGCAAGCAGTGTTACGTCCTTTACAGTAGTTCCTAGTGACTCAGATCTACAGTTGAGCTCAGCTCAAAGCTGGGGTTGCTGTTGAGTAAGTTTGAGGGGTGAATTTAGCACATTGGTCTGTGTGAAACTTATTCCTCAGCCGGAAGAGTCCCCACTTGAAACAGCAAATAGCTGGCTCAAGTGGACATCTCATTAAAAAATCTGTAAAGGCTTTCCACTAGATGTTGGAACATTGCTGCGGGGACTTCCTTCCATTCAGCCATAAGAGCCTTAGTGAGGTCGGGCACTGCTGTTGGGCAATTAGGCCTGGCTCGCAGTGGCATTCCAATTGATCACAAAGGTGTTCGATGGGGTTGAGGTCAAGGCTATGTGCAGGCCAGTCAAGTTCTTCCATACCAATCTTGACAAACCATTTAGACCTCACTTTATGCATGGGGCATTGTCATGATGAAACAGGAAAGGGCCTTCCCCAAACTGTTTGCACAAAGTTGGAAGCAGAGAATCGTCTAAAATGTCATTGTATGCTGTAGTGTTAAGCTTTCCATTCACTGGAACTAAGAGGCCTAGCCCGAACCATGAAAAACTGCCCCAGACCATTATTTCTCCTCCACCAAACTTTACAGTTGGCACTATGCATTCGGGCAGGTAGCTTTCTCCTTAGTGAAAAAGTTTGGGAACCCCGCGTCTAGACTTAAAAGTAGGAGGATACACATGCAAATAAAAGATGACTAGTCATTGGTGAGAATAATCAGATCAGATTGTGATGTCATGCTGTGGGCCAAAAACTCCATCCCACCTGAACATGCTGAAATGCAAAACATATACACTACCGTTCAAACGTTTGGGGTTACTTAGAAATGTCCTTGTTTTCAGCTGTGCTAACATGCTTGCAAAAGGGTTTTCTAATGATCAATTTGCCTTTTAAAATCATAATCATTGGATTAGGTAACACAACGTGCCATTGGCACACAGGAGTGATGGTTGCTGATAATGGACCTCTGTACGCCTATGTAGATATTTCATTAAAAAATCAGCTGTTTCCAGCTACAATAGCCATTTACAACATTAACAATGTCTACACTGTATTTCTGATCAATTTGATGTTATTTTAACGGGCAAAAAAGTTGCTTTCCTTCAAAAACCAGGATATTTCTAAGTGACCCCAAACTTGAACAGTGGTATATATTTCTATATTTTTTTGCATATATATATATTTTTATCACGTTTTTGACTGCACTGCCCCTTTAAAGTATGTTCACAGGATATGGAAGTGTAACAACTTACATGTCACATCTATGTTAGTAGTTGTTGAGTTGTCCACCCCATGCTTGTTCTCTGCTTCGCAATAGTACCGCCCACTATCACTGATAGCAATCTTATTGAAGGTGAAGCTCTGTCCAGATCCTACAATGACTCCCTCCCTCCCATTGACTCTGTACCAGGTGTAGGTCTTCACTGCTGGGTTGGCATTGCTGTTGCAGGTCAGAGTCACAGAGCTGCCCTCTACCACTGAACCAGAGGGACTGACCGACAATGAGGTGTTCTTGGCAGGATCTGAAGAAGTGAAGAAGCATATTTTATGGAAACAGGTAGTTTAGAGTGTGTTATGACACTAGCCATAGTGCTAAACTATTGTGTACGTTTGTTTTTATTTTGCACTTACACATCCCATCTAGTTGAGTGACAGATGAGTTCTGGGATCCCAGACGATTTCTGGTCTCACAATAGAACTGGCTGTTGTCTGCTGGTACCTTGATAGTTAGCATTCTGCTAGATCCCACTTCTGTGACCTGTTCTTGATTGACTCTGTACCAGGTGTAGCTCCCCACTGGTGGGTTGGCATTGCTGCTGCAGGTCAGAGTCACAGAGCTGCCCTCTAACACTGAACCAGAGGGACTGACTGATACTGAGGTGTTCTTTGGTGGGTCTGAAAAACCAAAACAAATGATGCAGTGAAATGTTATATCTGTTGTTCGATTAAGTGATAACGCCAGAGAAGCCGGTGTTTGGAGGATAAATTGGCACGGTGTTGTTAGGGCCGAGACGAAGTTGAGGGCAGGCAAACTGTACCAATATATCCTTCAAACACTGGCATTCGAGGGCATTATCACTTTTATACAATGGGACACCAACATATTCAAATAATGATTTAGATATTTTAATTAAAACCATTATTTTGATCTATTTATTAATACTATTTCATCCTTCCGCAAGACATAGTCCCGACACAAATCTAGGGTTCATGATTTTGACTGGCTGAGAAAAGCTGCCTGCCTGTCTGTCTCATCCCGACGAAGTCATTACTATGGGACATCTGGAGATCTAATTTTAATATTGAAACAATGCTGCAAATGTCAGAGAGATAGACAGCAAGGTTTATACAAATGTCCTCTGTTGAAAACTAAATGTTAGTCTTAAAGAAATGTGAGGGAATGTAGTGAAGATAGTGAAGATCAAGTGTATAAAGTGCCTGGCTGGGCTGATGAGACAGTGGATTGTGCAGTCAGATGGAACAGAGTAAATAGGCATTTTAATGTAATCGATTTAGCTGGTGGTAACTTATGGAATAGACACCGACTGGAATGTGGTTTTAACCAATCAGCATTCAGGATTAGACCCACCAGTTGTATAATGTTTAATAAGTCATGCAACGCGTTTAAAGGAACTCAGTCCGGCTTTCAACTTACACTTGGAAGTTGTAATAATAGAATGCACAAGGTGCATTTTCGTAATTTGGTAGTGAACCATCAGTTTTCTTCTTGTCATGTCAGTCATTTCATAACTTGGAGAGCTATTTGTAACTTGTCAGAAATGTCCAAATCAAGTAGCCCATGTCAGCGTCTTTTTTTTTTAAGCTAGGTTTTTTAGCTCATAGATTTTGTTGTAATGTTTGTGACGCTCAAATATCACATTAATACACATTAGACATGGCAAAATGTATAGACTTGCAATAAACGTTGCTTTAAAACTGCAAAATGTTCTCTTGCACGCGATGACAGAATGTGTAGAATTGCAGGACATAAGCTTTAAACCTGCAAAATGTTCACTCCATCAACAAGAGTGGTGTGAACAGTTTGTATCATGAACCGTGCTTGTGCCCATAGAAATAGACGTTTTGTGTGCGCACGGGGGGAGAGATATTTCCCAATGCTGGAAGGGGGCCTGAGTGAAAAAGTTTGGGAACCCCTGGTCCAGACTCTCTAGAGCCTACCCCACTTACCACTTAAAAGTAGGAGGATACATACTGTATACAAATAAAAGATGACTGGTCATTGGTCAGAATAATTAGATCAGAATGTGATGACATGCTGTGGGCCAAAAACTCCATCCCACATGATTAGGCTGAAATTCCAGGCATTTTTTTTTAAGCACTTACACAAAAAGGGCATCGTTTCCACAATTTCAGAGTGTTAGTATGACCTCAGTGCTTGGAAATACAGTGCCTTGCGAAAGTATTCGGCCCCCTTGAACCTTGCGACCTTTTGCCACATTTCAGGCTTCAAACATAAAGATATAAAACTGTATTTTTTTGTGAAGAATCAACAACAAGTGGGACACAATCATGAAGTGGAACGACATTTATTGGATATTTCAAACTTTTTTAACAAATCAAAAACTGAAAATTGGGCGTGCAAAATTATTCAGCCCCCTTAAGTTATTACTTTGTAGCGCCACCTTTTGCTGCGATTACAGCTGTAAGTCGCTTGGGGTATGTCTCTATCAGTTTTGCACATCGAGAGACTGAAATCTTTTCCCATTCCTCCTTGCAAAACAGCTCGAGCTCAGTGAGGTTGGATGGAGAGCATTTGTGAACTGCAGTTTTCAGTTAATTCCACAGATTCTCGATTGGATTCAGGTCTGGACTTTGACTTGGCCATTCTAACACCTGGATATGTGTATTTTTGAACCATTCCATTGTAGATTTTGCTTTATGTTTTGGATCATTGTCTTGTTGGAAGACAAATCTCCATCCCAGTCTCAGGTCTTTTGCAGACTCCATCAGGTTTTCTACCAGAATGGTCCTGTATTTGGCTCCATCCATCTTCCCATCAATTTTAACCATCTTCCCTGTCCCTGCTGAAGAAAAGCAGGCCCAAACCATGATGCTGCCACCACCATGTTTGACAGTGGGGATTGTGTTCAGGGTGATGAGCTGTGTTGCTTTTACACCAAACATAACGTTTTGCATTGTTGCCAAAAAGTTCAATTTTGGTTTCATCTGACCAGAGCACCTTCTTCCACATGTTTGTGTCTCCCAGGTGGCTTGTGTCAAACTTTAAACAACACTTTTTATGGATATCTTTAAGAAATGGCTTTCTTCTTGCCACTCTTCCATAAAGGCCAGATTTGTGCAATATACGACTGATTGTTGTCCTATGGACAGAGTCTCCCACCTCAGCTGTAGATCTCTGCAGTTCATCCAGAGTGATCATGGGCCTCTTGGCTGCATCTCTGATCAGTCTTCTCCTTGTATGAGCTGAAAGTTTAGAGGGACAGCCAGGTCTTGGTAGATTTGCAGTGGTCTGATACTCCTTCCATTTCAACATTATCGCTTGCACAGTGCTCCTTGGGATGTTTAAAGCTTGGGAAATCTTTTTGTATCCAAATCCGGCTTTAAACTTCTTCACAACAGTATCTCGGACCTGCCTGGTGTGTTCCTTGTTCTTCATGATGCTCTCTGCGCTTTTAACGGACCTCTGAGACTATCACAGTGCAGGTGCATTTATACGGAGACTTGATAACACACAGGTGGATTGTATTTATCATCATTAGTCATTTAGGTCAACATTGGATCATTCAGAGATCCTCACTGAACTTCTGGAGAGAGTTTGCTGCACTGAAAGTAAAGGGGCTGAATAATTTTGCACGCCCAATTTTTCAGTTTTTTATTTGTTAAAAAAGTTTGAAATATCCAATAAATGTCGTTCCACTTCATGATTGTGTCCCACTTGTTGTTGATTCTTCACAAAAAAAATACAGTTTTATATCTTTATGTTTGAAGCCTGAAATGTGGCAAAAGGTCGCAAAGTTCAAGGGGGCCGAATACTTTCGCAAGGCACTGTATATATATTTTTTATCACGTTTTTGACTGCACTGCCCCTTTAAAGTATGTTCACAGGATATGGAAGTGTAACAACTTACATGTCACATCTATGTTAGTAGTTGTTGAGTTGTCCACCCCATGCTTGTTCTCTGCTTCGCAATAGTACCGCCCACTATCACTGATAGCAATCTTATTGAAGGTGAAGCTCTGTCCAGATCCTACAATGACTCCCTCCCTCCCATTGACTCTGTACCAGGTGTAGGTCTTCACTGCTGGGTTGGCATTGCTGTTGCAGGTCAGAGTCACAGAGCTGCCCTCTACCACTGAACCAGAGGGACTGATCGACAATGAGGTGTTCTTGGCAGGATCTGAAGAAGTGAACAAACATATTGTATGGAAACAGGTAGTTTAGAGTGTGTTATGACACTAGCCATAGTGCTAAACTATTGTGTACGTTTGTTTTTATTTTGCACTTACACATCCCATCTAGTTGAGTGACAGATGAGTTCTGGGATCCAAGACGATTTCTGGTCTCACAATAGAACTGGCTGTTGTCTGCGGGTACCTTGATAGTTAGCATTCTGCTAGATCCCACTTCTGTGACCTGTTCTTGATTGACTCTGTACCAGGTGTAGCTCCCCACTGGTGGGTTGGCATTGCTGCTGCAGGTCAGAGTCACAGAGCTGCCCTCTATTGCTGAACTAGAGGGACTGACTGACACTGAGGTGTTTTTTGGTGGGTCTGAAAAACAACAAAGAATATGCAATTAAAATGTTCTACCTGTTTTTTGATTTGTTTAATAAGTTATTACTTGAGGCTCCAGTATGTTTGTAATGTTGTACTTACATAGCACATTCAGTAGAATGATTGATGAGTTCTTTGTACCATGGTCATTCCTGGCCTCACAGTAGAACTGGTGGTTGTCTATAGATGCTTCCGTTTTTAACTCTCTTTCATTAGCAATTTGTGTCACATGGTCTCCATTGACTCTGTACCAGGTGTAGTTTTTCACTGCTGGGTTGGCATTGCTGCTGCAGGTCAGACTCACAGAGCTGCCCTCTAACACTGAACCAGAGGGACTGACTGACACTGAGGTGTTCTTGGGAGGATCTGAAGAGAGAGGTGTAAAAACAGTGAAAAGGCTTTAAAAAAAAATGTTTTAAAACTTGGTGCTATCCTCACAACTAAAATTGAGTACAAACAATAGTTCCAGAATTATACGTACACCATACATCCAGTTCGATGACTGTTGAGTTCTTAGTGCCATGGTCATTTGTGGCACCACAGTAAAACTGTCTGTGATCTGTGTACACCTGGGTCTGATGTTTGTTTCCATGTCCTATTGATGTCACCTGATCTCCAATGACTCTGTACCAGGTGTAGGTCCCCGCTGGGTTGGCATTGCTGCTGCAGGTCAGAGTCACAGAGCTGCCCTCTACCACTGGACCAGAGGGACTGACTGACACGGAGGTGTTCTTGGGAGGGTCTGGGGGAAAGAAACAACAGATACTGAATGAAATAAGTAAACATAGTGTGTGTTATGATACTGGCTACACACTTAGAAAATAGGGTTCCTCCAGGGTTATTTTGGAAGGGTGATGGCTCCAAGAACCCTTTGAGCTCCTCATTGATTCTTTGCATTTCTGAAAAGGGTTCTTTCCTCTCTTAGTGATAATTAAAATGTAAGGGTTTGCTCACAGCTCAAATCAAATCAAATCAAAATCAAATCAAATTTATTTATATAGCCCTTCGTACATCAGCTGATATCTCAAAGTGCTGTACAGAAACCCAGCCTAAAACCCCAAACAGCAACCACGAGTGAGAGTGTCATTCCAGTTTATCTGATCTTTTTTGTGTTATGCTATTTCATCATCATCATGACTACGGTCAGTCACAGTGTCTTGTGAAATACTCCTGTAATGGCCTTCCGTCAACTGAGAATAATTCTCTCCTCAGATGTCTCCAGCTGTTCTAGAGCTGGCACACCTGATTCAACTTGTCAATTAACACAATTATGACACCTAAAGAATTTTAAAAGCCCAGTGCTGTCAAACATAGGTATTCCTGTGTTTCATATAAATGTATTATATCAAACGTTAGGAACACCTTCTTATTATTGAGTTGCACCCCCCGTCCCCGTCTCCTTTTGCCCTCAGAACAGCCTCAATTCGTCGGGGCATGGACTCTATAAGGTGTCAAAAGTGTCCCACAGTTCTGACAAGATGGCTGGATGTCCTTTGGTTGGTGGACAATTCTTGATACACACAGGAAACTGTTGAGCGTGAAAAACACAGCAGGGTTACAGATCTTGACACAAACCTGTGCGCCTGGCACCTACTACCATACCCTGTTCAAAGGCACAAAAATATTTTGTCTTGCCCAATAACCCTTTGAATGGTGCACATACACAATCCATGTGTCAATTGTCTCAAGGCTTAGAGATACTTCTTTAATCTGTCTCCTCCCCTTCATCTACACTGATTGAAGTGGATTTAACAAGTGACATCAATACGGGATCATAGCTTTCACCTGGAATCACCTGGTCAGTCAATGTGATGGAAAGAGCAGGTGTTCTTAATGTTTTGTACACTCAGATTCTATTTCCACACCATGGGGTTGGAATAATACTGTGAAATTGTAAAAACGTATGATAACGCCCTTTTAACGGTCTGAATGGTCTGAAATTTCCGCCAGTTTTGGTGGGATGGAATTTTGGCCTGCTTGGTGACAGAGAAATTGTTCTACTAAGAAGATATTTTTGTTTCTTTTTGACACGTTTTTATTTAAAACAATCCCAGTTAGGTACTTAATTGCTACTCAGAAATGATATGATATCGAGATAATAATGGCTGCATTGGACCTTTAACAATGTGATATGGTTAAACAAAATAATGAACCCTGTATGGTTCTTCAAAAAGATCTACAAAGAACCTTTGAGACCGAGGAAGTATCTTTATAAAACTATTGTCCATAAAGATTCTATATAAAAAGGGTTCTATGAAAAAGGGTTCTATATAGCCCCCAAAAGGCTTGTAACCATAGCGGAACTCTGTTTTGGTGTTCTTCAGAACCTTTTATTAATGATTCTTTATAGACCCTTAGGAAATGGTTATGTTTATCACCACAGAGGTTCCATTTAGAACCTTATGAGCATGGTTATTTATAGAAGCTTATTTTTGTGTATAAATATATATATAAATATATATATATATATATATATATATATATATATATATATATATATACCAGAAAAGGATCCGCTATGGTTACAAGCCAAATAACCCTTATTTGGTACTATATAGAACAATTGTTTTTGTGTGTATAGCTCAAAAATATTATACACATTTATTTTATTGTGTACTTACACATCATATCTAGTTGAAAGGCAGATGATTTCTGGATTCCATGGTCATTTTTGGCCTCACAGTAGAACATGCTGTTATCTGTCAACACCTGGACAGTTAGATCTGGCATATTCTTCACTGGTGTCTCCCGACCTCCCCTGATTGTGTACCAGGTGTAGGTCTTCACTGCTGGGTTGGCATTGCTGTTGCAGGTCAGAGTCACAGAGCTGCCCTCTATCATTGAACCAGAGGGACTGACTGACACTGAAGTGTTCTTTGGGGAGTCTAACAAAAAAAATACTAATATGTATATATATATATATATATATATATATATATACAGTTGAAGTCAGAAGTTTACATACACTTAGGTTGTAGTCATTACCTGTGGGTGTATTTCAAGGCCTACCTTTAAACTCAGTGTCTCTTTGCTTGACTTCATGAGAAAATCAAAATAAATCAGAAAACAAATTCTAGATCTCCACATGTCTGGTTCATCCTTGGGAGCAATTTCCAAATGCCTGAAGGTACCACGTTCATCTGTACAAACAATAGTATGCAAGGATAAACACCATGGGACCACGCAGCCATCATACTGCTCAGGAAGGAGACGCGTTCTGTCTTCTAGAGATTAAGATACTTTGGTGAGAAAAGTGCAAATCAATCCCAGAACAACAGCAAAGGACCATGTGAAGATGCTGGTGCAAAAGTATCTATATCCACAGTAAAACAAGTCCTATATCGATATAACCTGAAAGGCCACTCAGCAAGGAAGAAGCCACTGCTCCAAAACCGCCAAGAAAAGCCAGACTACGGTTTGCAACTGCACATGGGGACAAAGATCATAATTTTTGGAGAAATGTCCTCTGGTTTGATGAACCAAAAATATAACTTTTTGGACATAATGACCATCGTTATGTTTGGAGGAAAAAGGGGGAAGGCTTGCAAGCCGAAGAACATCATCCCAACCGTGAAGCACGGGGGTGGCAGCATCATGTTGTGGGGGTGCTTTGCTGCAGGAGGTACTGGTGCACTTCACAAAATAGATGGCATCATGAGGCAGGAACATTATGTAGATATATTGAAGCAACATCTCAAGAAAACAGTCAGGAAGTTAAAGCTTGGTCGCAAATGTGTCTTCCAAATGGACAATGACCCTAAGCATACTTGGCTTAAAATGGCTTAAAGACAACAAAGTCAAGGTATTGGAGTGGCCATCACAAAGCCCTGACCTGAATCCTATAGAAAATTTGTGAGCAGAACTGAAAATGCGTGTGCGAGCAAGGAGGCCTACAAACCTGATTCAGTTGCACCAGCTCTGTCAGGAGGAATGGGCCAAAATTCACCCAACTTATTCTGGGAAGGTTGTGGAAGGCTACCCGAAACGTTTGACCCAAGTTAAACAATTTAAAGGCAATGCTACCAAATACTAATTGAGTGAATGTAAACTTCTGATCCACTGGGAATGTGATGAAAGAATTAAAGGCTGAAATAAATCATTCTCTCTACTATTATTCTGACATTTCACATTCTTAAAATAAAGTGGTGATCCTAACTGACCTAAGACTGGGAATTTGTACTAGGATTAAATGTCAGCAAATGTGAAATACTGAGTTTATACGTATTTGGCTAAGGTGTATGTAAACTTCCGACTTCAACTGTACAAAGTGATTGCAAAGAAATATTCAATACTTGTATTCAATATGGATGGGCATTTGAAAAAATATCAGTGTTTGAGTACTCTCATAAAAATAAATGTAAGTTGCACTGGTTGTGCTGGTTATTCTTTACACAACTGAAAAACAAACGGAACATATTTTCACTGCATTTGACATACTGTATTCTCTAAACATCAAATCCATCTTAGAGTTGAAATGTCAGTGCTTATGAATTTAACCAGCTAAATAGTTGCATTTGTACAGTTTGAGTACTTGCATTTGATTATAGGAAATAAATACAAACCTTGAATCGAGTACCTGAGTACTCAAATACTCGTGCCCATCCATAGTTTCATTGTATACTTACACATAACATCCAGTTCAAAGACTGATGCGTTTTGTGTTCCATGGACATTTTTAGCCTCACAGTAGAACTTTCTTTGATCTGTGTACACCTGAGTCTGATGTTTCTCTCCATGTCCTATTGATGTCACCTGAACTCCATTGACCCTGTACCAGGTGTAGGTCTTCACTGCAGGGTTGGCATTGCTGCTGCAGGTCAGAGTCACAGAGCTGCCCTCTACCACTGGACCAGAGGGACTGACTAACACTGAGGTATACATGGGAGGATCTGAAAAACAGGGACAACGTTTGAGACAAGTGAATTTAGTAGTGCCATAGCACCCATTGCTACTGAGATAGTGCAAGTACTTACATGGCAAATCTAGTTGAATGACAGAGGAGTTCTCGGTTCCATGGTCATTTCTGGCTTCACAGTAGAACTGACTGTTGTTTGCAGACACCTGGATAGTTAGCATTCTGCTAGACCCCACTGTTGTCACCTGAACTCCATTGACTCTGTACCAGGTGTAGCTCACTGCTGGGTTGGCATTGCCGCTGCAGGTCAGAGTCATGGAGCTGCCCTCTAACACCGAACCAGAGGGACTGACTGACACTGAGGTGTTCTTGGGAGAAACTTAAGAGAAAGTGCACACAATGTTATTCATGTTTGACTGAAACAAAACCAAACAACTGATGCTAATATGAGGTGGGGAAAAAAGTCCAAATGATCTTACATAGAACCGCGACGGTCAGACTAGTTTCAGGTGATTTGACATTCTTGCCATCTTGTTGTTTGTAGAGAGCAGTGCAGGAGATATTCTGTTCATGATGGAGGTATGAAGCAGTGAAGGTCAGAGAAGAGGTCTTGACTTGAGTTTTATCCTGATTCTCCTGTAGTCCCTCCTCACTTTGACCCAGACTGGGGGTCCATGTCAGAGTTGGGTGGAGAGAGGGACATGGGGCTGCGGCAGAGCAAATCAAACTCACTGAGGTCCCCTCCCTCACTTCCACTGTAGCTGGGGTGAGAGTGGGTGTGGGGAGTGTCTAGAATAGAAAGACACGTTACTAGCTCAATGAAACAAAAAAGAACAAACAAACCCACTATCAATGATAATCAATCAATTGTTCAATGAGATGAGTGAAAACAAAGTCTATAAATAAAAATACGTTAAATACAATTTCATGTCGTTTTTGTCGAGGTAAAGTGTATTGAATCATGTGTGGTCAGTAATTCTGTTTGATTGGATAGCTATGTGTCTTACCTGCAATATTGATTTGAACAGGTGTGCCAAAATTAAACTTGACACAGTTGCCACATTCTAGTCTGAAGTAAAGCTCGTCACCAGTAGGCATGTTGTCCAGGATTGTAGTACAGTCTTTCTGGTTCAAGTTCCCTGATGGACTGGAGCCTACTGTGTTTGTCTTATCTGTTCCCCCTCTCATCCAAATGGCATTACATGAGTGAGTCTTTAGGCAGGGATTATAGTCCACTGTCTTTATGGAACCAAGTGTAAATGAGCAGGGAATGCGCACACATGATCCCTTCAGAGCCTCTATACTCTGAGGCATCAAGGCTGTCCAATCTGCACAGAGAACACCTAAAAAACACACACACACACACAACAGCACAAGTCTTTATAGAGTTCGATTTGACTCATTCAACTAAAGAAAGACAGCATTTTAGGTGTACTGTGTATCAGCACCAGTCCATTTTTCCAGCTGGGTGACACTTTATTCAAATGTTTATATTTACGATCAACATAGGACATTTGTTAGGGTGTGAGTGTGTATCAAGAACTAATTCATTATTATTACCACACATTGCTGCTGCACATATCATCTTAGCCAGGGGTGAAAGAAGGTTTAATTCCTTCCCGGTACGGGACCTCTTATGTGTGCATTTTCATGGGCCTAATCATAGAATTAGTTATAGAATCCCAGTTAATTCAATAGGATCTCTGTGGGCCTAGTCGTAAAGATTTGTCATTTAACTTTTAAAATGTATTACCTTTATTTATGTCATAAACACAACCCGTCATGAGGTTTTCATCTGATTTCATAATCCGAATGGCTCCTTTACCAGGCTGTACCCGAGCACCTTCATCCACTCGAGCCACATCACATTTTGGAGTGTAGGCAATACCACACGTTTTCAAGTAAATTCACAAATGTTTCATGCCTCTGACATGCAGAGGCACCCCATACATACTAGTGTAATAGCCTACTTTTTAATTATATTTTTTAATGATTATGGTGATAGGGTCATGATTACCGGTACCTCCACTCTTTATTTTGCCTGGACGCCATACTGGACCGTACCACCTTACTTTCACCCCTGATCTTGGCCAGTGATCCCAACTCCCACAGCCACCCACCTTGCAGCAGACAGCCACTGAGGAGGAATCTTAAAGCGCCAGCCATGTCTCTGTCAGGGAAGAGCAGGGGGAATAACACAGTTATTAGCTTGTATTACCTCTGCATGTGAAATGAAGGATTTCTTTTTTTACAGTCAACATCCGCTGTGTCGCATTTATTCATGGTATAGTGGTAAAGCTGTTATACATTCCCCTGCCTGTGAGACTTACTCCACCCATCCCCTGAAGCTGCCAGAGAGACTAGGGGGTCATAAACTGTCTGCCCAAACTCCCAGTGACCTCTGTGACCAGGCCACTGATAGGTTGGTTGGTGGTTGCTATGGGGTCGGACACCTGACAATCCTCTTGCCTGCTCTCTTCAATAACCTGTCTAAGTCACTATTGCCTTGTAGCATTCATTTTTGTAGCCATGAAATGCTTTCAAAGGCTGGTCATGACTCACATCAACAACATTATCCCAGATGCCCTGGACCATCTCCAATTTGTATACCGCACCAAAAGATCCACAGATGATGCAATCTCTATTGCACTCCACATTGCCCTCTCCAACCTGAACAAGAGGAACATCTATATGACAATTGTATTTATTGACTACAGCTCAGTGTTCAACACCATAGTGCCCTCCAGGCTCATCACTAAGCTCAGGACCCCAGAACTGAACAACTCCCTCTGTCACTGGTTCCTGGACTTCCTGACGGGCCACCCCTAGGTGGTGAGGGTAGGCAACAACACATCCACCATGCTGACCCTCAACACATGGGCACCTCAGGGGTGCATGCTTAGTCCTCTCCTGTACTCCCTAATCCCCCATGACTGTGTGGCTACGCACAACTCCAACACCATCATTACGTTTGCCGACGACACAACGGTGGTAGGCCTGATCACCAACGACAACAAGAAAGCCTATTAGTTGGGGATCAGAGACCTGGCAGTGTGGTGCAAGGACAACAACCTCTCCCTCAACAACGGAGCTGATCGTGTACTACAGGAAATGGAACTTGATTTGACAAATGTCAATAAAAAAATTGGTGTAAAAAACCTAATGAAAAATGTATTTATAAGAATGCTGTAAGTACCGGTAACTGTTTGCTCAGTTGGAAATAATATCTAACTAGTCAGTGAAAACTGTCTGGGGTTTGGAGTTTGTGACAGCAACTATGTTAGCTTATTACAGTATTATAGACACTATGTCCTGGAAACTTCTTACTTTCTAACAACTCTTGTGTGGCTTGTGAGAGTCATAGTCCAGCAGTCTAGTCTGTAGCTCAAACACGCAAAGTTTAACAGGGGTTAGAATTCCAAAACGTCCAGGCATCACAGTGGAACTGTAGTTCCATACAACACATTAGCCCAAATGATATAGCCTCGTACACACCATTGTGAGCTCGGTCCGTGAAGCGAAACAGAATGTGAGCTTGCGAGATCAGGATGATTTGTACAAGGCTAATGCATGCAAAGTGCTTGAGTGGGTGGTAGCATCACAAATCCAACAACACAGGGTCTCTCATGAACTTTTGAACCCCTCCAGTCGGGCTTCTGGGCTATGCATAGCACTGAAACTGCCTTGGTAAAGATAGTGAACGACCTCCTCTCTGCTGCTGAGTTCCCTGTAAGTTATCGGGACGTCATTGAGGACCATGTTAGGACATTTGTAAAATGTTCTCAAGACATTTGCTTTACCAGTCATCAGGGGACAGTTTTTCAAATGGATTCATCTGGATTAGAATGGGATCAAGGTAGTCCTGATTTTCGGCATCAAAACTATCCTAATCACCAGCTTTGAGTTTTGAAAAATGCAATAAACAACTTTTAATCCTGATTAAAGGTCAGATTGGATTACCAAATCAGGATCCCTATATGGAGGATCAGAATAAAACATTTCCATTTTGAAAAACTCTAACATTCTAACATTTAAATCTATTCAATTCACAGAAAAAAAAACAGCTCAAAAACAGCTAGATCAATCTGATCCTGGATTGCAAAAAAAGTGGATTACAGAATCCGGATCATTCTGATCCATATTTAAAAAATGTGAATCTGGACCATGAGATTTGAACTCGTAACCTCTGGATTTGCTGATTTTTCTGCTTAGTACTTCACTATGATAATGTCACGTCCTGACCTTAGTTCCTTTTTTATGTCTCTATTTTAGTTTGGTCAGGGTGTGAGTTGGGGTGGGCATTCTATGTTTTCGTTCTATGTTTTGTATTTCTGGTTTTGGCCTGGAATGGTTCCCAAATGTTTCGTTTTCGTTTCACTCTCTTTGTTATTTTGTTGTGTTTCTGTTCCTAATAAATAACATGAACACTTACCACGCTGCACATTGGTCCGATCCTTCATACTCCTCGTCAGAAGAGGAGGAAAAACGTTACAGATGAATATAACAGTTTTCCTTCCGTGTATTTTTAACAGAGCTGAGATTTACTTTGAAGTACTAAGTGTAGGAATACAGGTGAAATCCGTCATTGAGTCAGACATGGTGGCGTTGCCAAAAGATCGGAATGCCATGAACCAAGAGGGTGTGAGTTCAGATCAGGAAAGGTTGAATAATAATTACTGTAAATGTACACACAATGTATTCATGTATGTCAAAGTGTGTAATGTATGTCAATTGAAAACACGGTATGCTGCAAGCACTGTGTGGGAGTATCCCTAACCTTGCCAACAGACAAAGAGCTGTGAATGGATCAGTGGTTCACCAATCAGGGCTTTTTTGGGCTTGGCGACAGTAAGACGTGGTTCTGAAAATGGGTAGGACATTTTTTCAAGCATCAGGTGACGTCCCCGGAGCAAGCCGGGAACTAAACAAAAATATCCAGGAGACAATTACAGAATCTTCTAAAAACATCCTATAAACCTTCGGGATATCTCCAGAACAAACCGGGAACTAGACAAAACCTCCAGGGGACCATGACACAATGTCCTGGCAAATTTGGGTGAACACCTGTGACGTTCCGGGATTCCAAAAGGGTTGTTTGCGGAGGGATAGGGTTTATTTTGTGACTACTGCTGTGTGCTACTGCTTTCAAAAGAATGATTTAACCAAAGCCGTGCTGTGCTGCTGCCTGTAAACACACAGTCCAGTGCAGTAAAATATCAAAGTGAATGGCACACGCCCGTATAGCTCTGATTGGTTATGGTGCAGCAGTCTGTGTCCAGTGTTTTTACTTAATGAAGTGTCTATTAATTGCCCAAACGCACGGCCACTTTCCCACTCGTATTTATATAGATTTTTTTTTACAAATACCTGACTCTACATCATTTCCAAACATTCTATGAATGGATGAGAACATGAACATTTGCATATCTTTATGCTTGCTTGTCACAAAATGTAAACAAATGCAACATATTCTTCCCGAAGGTGTATATGCACAGATTGTAATACGATTTGATGGTGCTAACACAGTGTAAATTCCTCTTTAACATTTTCATTTTACATTCCAGTGCCTTTATTGCTGTGTAATTGTCCCTGTAGTGTAACAAGTATTGTAGTTATTCATTGTTACACTGGACTTACCCTGTACTTAGGGTTAGGGTAAGGGTTAGGGTTACTGCTGTAAGTACAGGGCAAGCACAGTGTAACAATGACTAATCACAACACCTATTACACTGTACTTACAGGAATAACTACACAGTAAAATGTTCCAATCAATTACCCCCCGAAAATATATATTTGAGTAATAAGGGCACCATAATGTAAAGTGTTACCGAGTATAATCACTAAAACGGTAGCAATTTTGATCCGTAAATAAATGTTCGCACCTATACATTTATTATGACATTATTAAATAACTTACCTTTTTTTTGCCAACAGATAGAATAGTAGGGAGGATCAAATAAGAAGTATGTTGTGTTTGTATGTCCTATTCAACTGCAACTGTGGCTGACTGACTGACTGGACTGTGTCTTTGGAAAATGAGGAACTTTCAAAGCTGTATGTATTATAAATCTTTAACCCTGCGAGACCCAATCATAGATCCAAATTAGAAGAAAAAAATGTTATTACCCTTGAGAAATACTTGTAATAGCCCTCTGATTATGAAAATAATATTTATTTATTTATTTTGTTTGTAGAAAGAATTTCTGGAAACAGCTTTGACGGTAGAACATTGTGAAATTCTATAAAAATCACATCAAAATGGATCAAAAGCATTGAGAATATTGTGTAATGGTATTTACATTGGAAATTAAGTCATATATTGTCTGAAATAGCAACATTGGTCAACTTGACCAATCCAACTATCATGCTATCAAAAACGAATATCTTTGAAAGCATCAATTATTATGCGGGTTTCCAATATATGGAGAACATCTATCGTACTTTTATTAATATTTGTTTGGTTGTCCTTTCTGGCTTAACTTGGAAAGAGATTTTGTTCTACCCGCGCTGCTGACAACTATTTTTGTCCACTCATACAGGAGTTATGAAGGCTTAGTGCACTGATTTCTGATTTATCAGGGGGCGCTGCTCAGCACCCCTACCTCCCACAGCTATGTTTGGTTGTCCATATATGCAGAATCTGGAAGGGAAACAATCTCTATAACCTGTCTATCAATATATGAATGTGACCTACGTCTCAGTTTGGAAACTCTTTAAGCCCAGTGTTGTCTTTTTGTGACACTTATAAAACTACTGTACCTTTAGCTCTGGCTCAGAATGTTTGATTCTCAATATCCTTTATTTTCTACATAATCACCACATATTAGAGAAGACATGAAAAATATGTAATACACTTGTTTAGCATTGGCACAACACATGATTGTGTAGTGGTCTCAGACAAGTGGACAGATTTCTAACGTTTCAGAGGCTACAAATGGCACAACAATCATGATGACATACAAAAATACTACTAAGAGATACATCTGGGACTGAGGAGATGAAGTTTAACATTCTTGTTTGGTTTGGGTCCTGTGCAGGATGCCATTTTGAGGCCGTGGGTCTCAGATAAACTGTAACAATGTTCCATCAAAATGTGTATATTTTCATATACTAACTTCCATCTCGTTTTCTTGATCACTGCTATTGAGTGTCAGTGCTGTTCAGCCGATAAATAATTGAACAGGTTGTATTTTAGATTGTATTTTCACCAAGTAGTGTGTATTCTTATTACAAAAGCATGTGAACAAATGGTAGCAACATTATATCAACAGAGATGATGGAATTAACACTGATTGACATCATTAAACAGTATCTATTTGCTTTTTATAGATATGTTGAATATCTAAATATCAACAGACAATATTTCTGCATAAACCAGGCCTACAAATCCCAGCTCCATCTTTATCATTTCTTTTTAATATTACAAAATCCACATATAATCTCCAAGAAATCTTGGAATCTCCTAATTTGTTTGCATATTAATTATTGCTTTTCAGTAAATATATATACTTTTTTTATTGAAATCCAGATAGAGATATCAGAAATGGGAATAGAAACAGAAAACAGAAATATGTAATTGACACTACATTGACACTGAACAAAATGTGCTGTATGTAGCCAGTAAGCACATTTCTCACATTATGTGACCAAAGGTTAAAGATACTGCATGTGGTTCTCTCATTGTCTTTATTTATACATGTAGCACTTTCAACAAAGTTGAAATGTTCATGAGAAGGGTCTAAGGTGACTATGTGTCTGGTAGGGTCCAGATGCTAGTGATGGATAGGCTGTTGAGGTTTATAGCTATAAAACAATCAACCAATTACATCAATGAAGTACTTTTTACTACATTTCAGTTTCAACTATACATTGAATCACAACATAAATACATTCAGAATATTATATATATTTAAAAAAATACTTTCTACTTAAAACATTTCACTATACTGCAGCCCTGCAGGCTATACTGCAGTAACCAAAGGCTATATTTGACCAAACAAACATATTTCATGCTGATGTGCAAAGGGATGCGAAACTGCAATGAGGTCACTACTTCTGCCAATTTCATTTTGGTTTGATTAAACAGGATGCAGATGGACAGTTCTTACACATCCCCCCCAGTGAATAGAAATGAGATAATACATGGAAAATGATATCAAGATGGATAGTCTATAGCAGATTATGTAGGACCTGTGGGTAGAGTTTACTGGAAATGCATCACAGTCTCCCTGAAGTCTACAGTACCAAGTGCTGCATGTGTACACTAAAGAAAATATTGTTGTTTTTACTACATCTGAGAAAGAGTAAGGCCATAATGTATTATTCTAGCCCATGCTCAATTTAGATTTTGGCCACTGGATAGCATCAGTGTATGCGCACATTTTTAGACTGATCCAATGAACCATTGTATAGCTGTTCAAAATGTTGCATCAAGACTGCCCAAATGTACCTAATTGGTTTATTAATACATTTTCAAGTTCATAATTGTGCACTCTCCTCAAACAATAGCATGGTATTCTTTCACTGTATTAGCTCCTGTAAATTGGACAGTGCAGTTAGATTAACAAGAATTTAAGATTCCTGCCAATATCAGATATGTCTATGTCCTGGGAAATGTTATTGTTACTTACAACCTCATGCTAATCATATTAGCCTATGTTAGCTCAACCGTCCCGCGGGGGACACTGATCCTGTAGACACCAATCCTTTTTCTGTCCAAATGTAGGTCAAGTGTCCTTACCACTTACCGCTAACTCGAAGACCATCTGTAAAGTATATCAGTAACATTTTTGTGTTGCAAACACACAGGCCATACAACATGAAAGCTGCAGGTCCGTCTCAACTGAAGTAATCTCAGTTTTAACTTGAGTATTGACATGAATGGTCTTCTTTGCACAAAGTGCAACAGTCAATATTATTTTTGAGAATGATTAAAATCATAAGAGGTTTCTTTGATATTGGCTTTATATTTCTAAAGTGACCTTTTAGCACGGATTACCGTGATGTTCTTTTTCAGGAAGTTAAAAACTATTGACTGAATATATAATTATTCCAGCAATGGTTTGCCTTTACATCATAACTGTTGGTGTTGGTTTGTACAAATTCAGACAGTAAATTTATGAATATTGTAAAACACCAGTCATTATATTGAAACATCAATAATTAGTAATTAACTCATAGTATCACTGCTGTAAATAGTTTTTTCTTTCTCACAGGTTGTCAAAGAGGACAATGGTAAGTCCTGCATTCTTCCTATTGATTGGTGCTTCATGGTTTTATCAACATGGCCTCAATGGGAAGTTCAGCATTTTACAACTTGATGATGGTTTATCAACCTAAAAGTAGTCTATGGGCCAGGAGAAACAGTAATTGGTTTTCATTAAACAGCCACTACAAACTTCAACTATCTTTAGCAAATGCTAGGAGCTAGCAAACAATCATCGGAAGTGATAAGGGTAAACAAGCAATGTTTTTTTTAAATAAACTCAATATTTGGTTTGACGTTTAAAAGAACATCCCTAAAATATGTCTACTATTAGATACAGTGTGGAAAAAAGTATTTAGTCAGCCACCAATTGTGCAACTTCTCCCACTTAAAAAGATGAGAGAGGCCTGTAATTTTCATCATATTGTAGGATTTTTAATGAATTTATTTGCAAATTATGGTGGAAAATAAGTACTTGGTCAATAACAAAAGTTTATCTCAATACAGAAGTCAAACGTTTTATGTAAGTCTTCACAAGGTTTTCACACACTGTTGCTGGTATTTTGGCCCATTCCTCCATGCAGATCTCCTCTAAAGCAGTGATGTTTTGGGGCTGTTGCTAGGCAACACGGACTTTCAACTCCCTCCAAAGATTTTCTATGGGGTTGAGATCTGGAGACTGGCTAGGCCACTCCAGGACCTTGAAATGCTTCTTACGAAGCCACTCCTTTGTTGCCCGGGCGGTGTGTTTGGGATCATTGTCATGCTGAAAGACCCAGTCACGTTTCATCTTCAATGCCCTTGCTGATGGAAGGAGGTTTTCACTCAAAATCTCACCATACATGGCCCCATTCATTCTTTCTTTTACATGGATCAGTCGTCCTGGTCCCTTTGCAGAAAATCAGCCCCAAAACATGTTTCCACCCCCATGCTTCACAGTAAGTATGGTGTTCTTTGGATGCAACTCAGCATTCTTTGTCCTCCAAACACAACGAGTTGAGTTTTTACCAAAAAATTATATTTTGGTTTCCTCTGACCATATGACATTCTCCCAATCTTCTTCTGGATCATCCAAATGCTCTCTAGCAAACTTCAGACGGGCCTGGACATGTACTGGCTTAAGCAGGGAGACACGTCTGGCACTGCAGGATTTGAGTCCCTGGCGGCGTAGTGTGTTACTGATGGTAGGCTTTGTTCCTTTGGTCCTAGCTCTCTGCAGGTCATTCACTAGGTCCCTCCGTGTGGTTCTGGGATTTTTGCTCACCGTTCTTGTGATCATTTTGACCCCACGGGGTGAGATCTTGCGTGGAGCCCCAGATCGAGGGAGATTATCAGTGGTCTTGTATGTCTTCCATTTCCTAATAATTGCTCCCACAGTTGATTTCTTCAAACAAAGCTGCTTACCCATTGCAGATTCAGATTTCCCAGCCTGGTGCAGGTCTACAATTTTGTTTCTGGTGTCCTTTGACAGCTCTTTGGTCTTGGCCATAGTGGAGTTTGGAGTGTGACTGTTTGAGGTTGTGGACAGGTGTCTTTTATACTGATAACAAGTTCAAACAGGTGCCATTAATACAGGTGACGAGTGGAGGACAGAGAAGCCTCTTAAAGAAGAAGTTACAGGTCTCTGAGAGCCAGAAATCATGCTTGTTTGTAGGTGACCAAATACTTATTTTCCACCATAATTTGCAAATAAATTCATTAAAAATCCTACAGTGCGGTTTTCTGGATTTTTTTTCTCATTTTGTCTGTCATAGTTGAAGTGTACCTATGATGAAAATTACAGACCTCTCTCATCTTTTTAAGTGGGAGAACTTGCACAATTGCCCTGGCCTGAGAGGATGTAAGTTCAATATGTAGCTAGATGTAGAAGGCTAATATTAAATAGCTAATGTTGCCATGAATTGAAGTCAGTCTAGTGAGCAAGCATCTTAGCCGGGTAGCCTAGGACAACAAAGAATAAAAGCGTGTACTGTATGACAGAGTGGTTGACCGTTTCATCAACGAGTCGGGTGAGTCAACATATTTAATTACATGCAATAGCACACATACGCACACACACACACGCACGCACGAGCACACACACGCACAACGCACACACACACACACACACACACACACACACACACACACACACACACACACACACACACACACACACACACACACACACACACACACACACACACACACACACACACACACACACACAGAAATTAGAACCATGGACAGGCACATAATATTTTGCTCAATGGACTAAATAGTTTTTGGTATCTTTTAATTGTCACTGTGTTAAACTAAGAACATGTGATTTGATGTGGTTGAAGTGTTGAAGTTGAAATGGTGATGGAATAGTGGAGGCAGGTCCTGTTTTCTTTGAGACTCGTGGTAACTCTCCGTGGTTCTGAATCAATAGTTGTTTAGTGGTCAGAACATTTTGGAAACATTCACTTGCTTGACCATGCTGTAGGTCATGTAACAGTTTGTTACGTGCAATATGCTTGCTTTGTGGACTTCACTGGACAGAGGTTGTTCGCTGCTATTGTGACGATGCAAAGGTGTGGTTGCATTTTATTTTGCCCATTTAGACTTGATCAGTCATCTCACTTTGTGGATAACCTGTGCTCCTCACAGAGCAAAAGGTTAAGTGAAGTCATCTCACTCCAGCCAGGTGAGTGGGAGTGTTCAAAAGCTCCAAGATCTTGGTCTCCAGCTCCAGGGCTTTGGCTGTGTTCTCTCCTTCCCCTCCCTCCCCATTTTCCCCACCTGCTCCCACCCTCAGCCCCTTCAAGATGGACTGTAGGGCATCTGTGTTCTTCACTGAGTCCATCTGGTCCCGGTCATCCCGTATCTCCTCTACCCAGTCCAGGTAGGCGTTTAACAGTCCTAGGTCGTCCACAAAGTTCCCAATGATCTGGAGCCCCGGCCGTCGATGCCCTAGCTCCCTCAGCCTCCTCTTCCCCACCTCCCCAATGTCATTCCCCACGATGCTGGGAAGGAGAACATAACAGGTCAGACAGGATGTTATCATAGCAGCAACTGTGAAATACAATAGATGGCAGTATGTCAACACCCATTGTAACTTCAGAGAAAACTGTCAACCTCCAATCAAAGTGTATTTGTGACCTGCACAGTATACAGCAGATATAAACAGTACAGTGAAATGCTTACTTGCTTACTCAACAATGCAGTAATATTAAGTCAGATAAAAGAAATATTACAAAAAGATAGCCCATCTCTCTCTCCCCTTTCTCTTACGTCAGCGTTTTCAGTGAGGTGTTCTTGCTGAGGCAATTGACAATGTTCTCTGTTCCTCTCTCTGTGATGCCAGTGATGTCCAAGTAGAGTTCCTCCAGTGTAATGTTCTGCTCCAGGGCCTTCCACAGCTCCAGAACCCCTTCTGGACCCAAGTTGTTACCACACATACTGTACAAAATAGAGGAGTCAAGAGTTCAAGGGCGAGATAGAGGCGCTATGAAACAGTGTTAGAAATGAAATTATGTTATTTTCTGAGTCACTTACAAAAGCTTCTTCACCTGACACTCGTTTGATTTCAACACTGCAGATTCCAGGAATGCTGCCTCCCTTTCCAGACAGTTATATCGCAGACTGAGAAAAAATACAAATTATAGTTACCTACATTAATGAGTTAATTACTATACTTCTCATCAGTTAGTCCCTGTTAATGATCAAACATTTGCAACAGGCGGTGCAGAGCTGTGTCACACAAGTAAAATGCTATGAATACTCACTAAAGAGATTCACAGCGGTGCAATATCGGCGCTAGCCTGCTAAGACCTCTGTTTCCGATGTTGGAGTATCCCAGGTTGAGCTCCTCGAGCCTATGTGGGGAGAACTGCAACACATAGTGTAATGCGGCACAGTCCACCACGCTCATCTTAATCTTGAACAGGTTCAGACTCCGGATCTCTGGAGACGCCTTGCTGGTGACTTCCTTCATGTGCAGCTCCATCAAACAGTGGAGCAGGTTCAGCGCCGTCTGGTTGGCTAGCTGCCTACCCTTAAACTGGTTCTGGAACCAGATACCCAGCCTGGTGGAGATATCCTCCCCCTCCAAGCCCACCTCCAGAGGGGCCAGCACCAGCCCATCCAACTGCCCCACCAGCCTGGCCCGGAGAAGGCCCATGAAGAAGCGAGTGAACATCTGCAGGTTCTCCACCCTAGTCTGGTCCAGGTGGAGGTCTTGGCTCAGTAGGGGAGTTGGGTAGGTGGAAGGTGGGGGGATCTCACCAAAGCACCAGAAGTCCAGAGCCTGGATTATGTGACCCTGCTTTGAGAGGTTGATCGCACAGTACAGGGCGGCCAGATGCTCCTGGACGGTCAAGTGGAAGAAGGAAAACATCTCCACCCTCTCCTCTTTCAGAGGCACCAGGATCTGACTGAGGAAGGTGCTCTGTATATCTACTGGCGTGAGACCATAACGTTCCAGGTCCTGTATGTCGAACATGATCTTACTCTTTAGAAGGTTTTCGTAAGCTAATCTCCCCAGGTTCGTCAGCTGTTGCCTAACTAGAGAAAGTACCTCCGATCTGAGGATGTTTCTCTTCGCCTTACCTTTCAGCGCATGGTGCTTGATGGCTGTAAACAGGTAGCAGTAGTAAACCTCGCTGACTGTCCTAGGTGGGTTCAACTCTAGAGACCGTGAGTCACTATCTTCCTGACTGGAGAAGAACTCAGCCAAGGCGGTGCAGATGATATAGCAATAGAGAGGGATGAAGGAGAGCACAAAGAGGTTGTCATTGTCCAGGATGTAGTTGTACACCTTCTCAGACACCTCGGGGTCCTTGTAGAACTTGGAGGTGTACTCCTTCACCTGGTCCTCCTCGAATCCCAGGACCACGCAGCAACGCTGGAAGAACCGCTTAGGAGCATCCGTGGAAGGCCTGGATGTCAGGATGACCGAGGATTCTGGGAGTAGACTCCCCTTGATCAACGCCATTATCAGCTCTGATACAGGCACCTTGGAGTCCACGCCGATGTCCCTGTCAGGAGCATTCCAGTCCAGTTGGTATTGAAACTCGTCCAGCCCATCCAGAATGAAGAGCAAGGGACCTGGCGAGGCCAGAAGGTCTGGCAGGACAGTCTTGAAGTAGCGGAATCGGTCTTCGAGCAGGTCCAGTAAGCTCAGCGGGGCTTTGATCAGGTTCAGCTCGCGGAATCGGAGGTCAAACACACAGGTGAACTCACGCATGTGCTTCCCCAGCGCCCACTCATAGACCAGCCTCTGCACTGCCACGCTCTTGCCGATGCCAGCAATGCCCTTCACCTTTACCCGCTTAGGTGGGCGCCCTGTGGTGCCTTGGGGGCTCAGGAGGTGGCGAGGGCAGATGCGTTGGCAGGCTTGGTGGGCGTAGATGCGTGCCCGTCGACTGGCCAGGGTGAAGTACTCATGCTGGCTGCTGTCAAATGACTCGTTGTCCTCAGTCACGAAGAGATCAGTGTATCGGATCTCAATGTGAGAAGCAGAGTTGACGGCCTGTCCTCCCCCTTCTGCGTAAGATGTAAGTTGTTCTGTACGTTCCAGAAGGGTATTTCTGTGAGCTGAAAGGGGAACTGCAATAGAGGAGAGACAAGTAAATTACACACAACATGGGCACACATATCTAACACATTCCAATAAGATACTCAAGTCATATCTACGAGAAATGTTGCTGCAATTCGTGTATTATAATGTCTTTATAAGCAAATATTGATTCAACAGTCAATTCAATGTCAGTGTTACACAGTTTGACCCAACTCTGAATGTTATCAACCTACCTCTGAGATGAGAAGATTTTACACTCTGCCGAGGTTTCAACCCTTCCTCAACTAAATTATCAAGACAACGATTTAAATTATACATTTGACACATTTGAATGATACATTTTCCCTACCTGGAGATTGAATACATTTAATTGTGTCATATTACTGATGTATGTCATTTGGGCACACTAGAAAGCATGTTAGTGATAATTGATTCATCATCTTATATCTTTACTATTGATGGTGGATTATAATGGAATTCATTACCTTTGACCTCAGGGGTCACAGTGAATTTACTCTTGCCTTTGAACAGTTTTGAAATGGGGCTTTTTGTCTTTTTCTTCTCTGTAGAGATGAGATAGAAAAAAATGCATGGACGTAAACTAGAAAAACATAACTAGGCATCAGGTGAGATGTTGTCCCAGACTTTGTTGATAATGAAAAGGTCTTTGACACTATCTGTACTTTCACCTAAGGCTTACCTCACACCAGTGTGTCGCCAGTGTTTTATATTAATGTAAGCACGAGTGTTTTTCCATTAGGAGTGTAACACTAAAGACTTTGGGCGACCATAATCAACAACCTTCGCATCATCAAGACTGTTGCTTTGTGAGAAGGTGTTAAAGTTCACAGTTAGTAATTGTTATGTAAATGCAATCTCAGATGGAAACTCAACAGAATGTTTTGTCACATTGACAGAGTATTTTATTGACTACTATATACAGGCTACAATGAATGACTTTTCTATCGCTGTGCAAGGATGAGCATGTATGCGAACCGCTTGCCAGTCCAATCTGCAGTAGATAAGACCTTGGCAAGACATTAGAGGCTTTGCCACATTTCAGTGAATTGCTCTTCAGTTGAAGAGCAATTCTTCAGTACAAGCCTGAATTGACTCTGTTAATCATTTCCCCATAATGTTCTATAGTTCAATAAGTAAATCTGACATAATTATTCTTTATCAGCTCTTTCACTTCGCATTCAGTCACAATTAATTCATTAATTTTCCAGTTTTTCAGCATCAGGTTTGGCTCACACTGCCAATATCTTAATTTTTTGTCAAACATAATCAGAAGCCTGCCTTTGGCTAAACCTCAATGACAACACTATTACAACCATCAGTATTTTTTTTTTTACAAACATCAAAACTGCCTTGCCACCTATCCTGGTTGCAGATCTGTTTGTGCTCTGCTAACCAATGACAATAGGAGTTGGCAGACGGTACAAACAGATCTGGGACCAGGCTACAACTCCCCTGCAGCCAGACTCACCCTCCACTCTAACCGGTTTGGCCTCCTTCATCCCTTCTGTCCTCTCCCTGCAGTGTCTCTCCACCCAGACCTGCAGGTCCTCACAGTAGTAGTCCTGCACCTTATATAGACAAGGAAACAGTCACAGGACACCATTATGTTCGATACAGGAACAGAATTACGACGATGCCCTGCTTAATGTAAGTAACATATCAGGCTATTATACTGTAAGTATTGTGGTTCATCAACATACACACCTCCCTCAGGACCTGCAGGAAGCCGCGGCTGCTCTCCTCACTTGCGCACACCGTCTCCAGGGCCTGCGCAACGGCATTGGAGGGCGAACGCTCCAGCAGGGACAGGTAGTGGGCGTGAGAAAGTACCCCGGCGTCACATAGCCAGCGTAGTAGGGGGGCAGGGTGGACACGTGTCCACTCCAGGAGCACATCCCGCTGGGAGTGCAGCAGCTGCTGGGCTGTAGAGGTCATTATCCAATGGAGGTGTGGTGCTGCTGGTACTGCAGATATGTTAGTGGTTGGTTATGAAATAATGATGAATCTGAATTGCTTATATTTACTGTATATTGCAACATTCATTAATTAGGTTGCAAAGTACTTTATATTGTACCAATTCTTTATATTGTACTAATAAAAAGACTGGGGAGAAGACTGCACTCTCTCATTAAAGTCACGGACGTTCTAGCCTGACTGCGGAACTGCAGGCATTGGGATCCACCATTATAGGGAATGGAAAAATTGCAATTCTTTTGGTCAATCTACATATAAATACAAAACATTTTTGGAGACAATCATGGTACCAATAATTGCATCTGCAACACCAAATGTATGTCCTCGAACTGATTATTTACAAAATTGCACACAGAAGAAGTTGTAAGGATCATTTAGTTGCTAATAGCAGCCTGCAGTACCCCGGTCGGCCTTCAATTTTAGTTATCGCATGAGAGGGGGTAGCACTGAGCTAGCCTGCGACGCCACTTCCTGGAGTAGCTCAAACTGCACATGTTATGTCTCAATGAGACTTCATCTTGACCTACTTCATTAGGCTTCAACGCTCTATTGAGTCTTCACATAGGAATAAATGGTGTCACATGATCGATTGTTTTGGCCATCCATGTACTGTATATAATCATTAAAGAAGACCAGCTAGTAAGAGCTACAGCACATCCTATTTGAAAAGTGAGATAGAAATCAGATCTTATATTTTTTTATTTAACCTTTATTTAACTAGGCAAGTCAGGTACGAACTAATTCTTATTTACAATGATGTCCTAACCTGGCCGACGCTGGGCCAATTGTGCGCCGCCCTATGGGACTCCCAATCACAGTCGGATGTGATGCAGCCTAGATTCAAACCAGGTACTGCAGTGAGGCGTCTTGCACTGAGATGTAGTGTCTTAGACCAATGCGCCACTCGGGAGCCCGCTTATATGGATCCTTATACAGCGCATTCGAATTGTTTAAGAAAAAAAGTTGGTTATTCGACTTTGTAGAACATAACATCCACACTGAAGCCAAAAACCCTGAGGTACAAAAAACAGCAAGTGATGCCCGTAAGAACCCTTACCTGAACAGAAGATATTCCTACATTCACTACTGCACCCTGCACTCTTTAGACCAAATACTGTTGACTGTATGCAGGGATTGTATGAATACTCTGTGTTACCTGTTAGATGGTGCGAATGGTAGTGACACGCCCAGAACTACCAATACAGAGCAGCTCAAGGAGTCCATAGTCCACAGTTCAATCATGTGTCTATGAACCGGTTGTATCACTCTATTATTGTGTTAGATAGACCGCTTCTCATGGCTATGATAATAACGCTGCCCACATGGAAAAGATAGAAGAATTGAACATGATTCTTATGAATTCTACCTGGAACTTGTGAGTAACACATATGGCAGCAAATACACTTACAAGATTCATAGAAGATTCTTGTAATATCTGACTTATATGGGAGGTTTACGTTTAGACAACAGAAATGCTGCATGTATTGTATAAAAAACATACAAGAGACATGTAAGGTCTCACATACATGGGACACACATTTCAAAGCACTTGGATAATGGTAATAACAAGCTGTTGCATGTTTTGCATAAAAAAAAACATACGAGAGACCTGTAAGCTAAGACCTCTAAGGTCTCACATACATGGAACATACACATTTCAAAGCACTTGTATACCACCGCCTGACGTCATTCACACATGCAATGTAACACTTATTGAAAAAGAAGCAAAGTCCGCCTCGAGGAGGAGGAGGAGGAGCAGGAAGAGGAAGGGTGAAAGCAGAAGGAGAAGAGGAGGAGGAGGAGCAGGAGGAGGAGGAAGGGTGAAAAAAGAAGGAGGAGAGGAGGAGGAGCAGGAGGAGAAGAAGGGTGAAAGCAGAAGGAGGAGAGGAGGAGGAGGAGCAGGAGGAGGAGGAAGGGTGAAAACAGAAGGAGGAGAGGAGGAGGAGGAGGAGGAGGAGGAGGAGGAAGGGTGAAAGCAGAAGGAGGAGAGGAGGAGGAGGAGCAGGAGTAGGAAGGGTGAAAGAAGAAGGAGGAGATGAGGAGGAGGAGCAGGAGGAGGAGGAGAAAGGGTGAAAGCAGGAGGAGAGGAGGAGGAAGGGTGAAAGCAGGAGGAGAGGAGGAGGAGGAGCAGGAGAAGGAGGAGGAGGAGGAAGGGTGAAAGCAGGAGCAGGAGCAGGAGCAGGAGCAGGAGCAGGAGCAGGAGCAGGAGCAGGAGCAGGAGCAGGAGGATGTGGAAAGGAGGAGAGGTAGGAGTAAAGGGAGGATGAGAGGAGGAGGGGAGGAAGAGGATGAGGAATGACTTTGATAGCAGAAGTGTGTCGTGGAAATTTCCTTAATTACCAAATGATGAGAGAGCAAATCACACACCAGTCAGAGTTATGCTTAATCTTCACCTTTAATAATAATTAAGCTTTTGCAATAGCATTTTGACTTTCAACATTATAGTATCTCTAATGAAAAGTTGAGAGTGGTCAACATAATGGCAACTGAGATCTTTTATAGCAAAGATCCACCTCCCTAGTCGACATGACAAACCACAGGTCTTAGGAACTTACACAAAGAAAGACTTTACTTCAGAGAGGAGTATCCCATAGCCAGACAGCATTGGCTATAAATTATCGTTCACTTATCTCGTTCTTGGTACAAAATAGTACCAAGACATTACCTCACCCAATGGTATATATCAATTGTCATTTTAGACACTACCATCCCAAATAGAACCCATCCTGGACAAGCTCACGGAGAGGAGAGTGAGCCTCTAGGTCAAGATAAGGGCAACCAGAGAGGGAACATAGAATGGTTCCAGACACTGCCATCCTCCTCTCCCCGATGGGAAAAGTAGGGAGTGACTGGCACACAGACATGGTGGAGCCAAGAGATAATTGGTTCCCCCTCAATCATCCCTTCACATGGTTTAAAAGATACCTTTACACATGACGACAAGCCTGACCTCTCCCCTCTGTGTGGCCCCAGTAACTGAACCTAAATTACAAGTATCTCACAAGCATATTATGAAAATAAAACATCTTATCTATATTACCCAACTAATTCTGATTCATCCCCAACAAGTGAATCTATTTAGTTATTAAGTGGACTTTCAGCAATCATTCTCATGAAAGCACATTGGTACAGTAGTCAGTGACAAATATCAAAGCTAAGCAGGGCTGGGCATGGTGAAAAACCTTGATGGAAGAACAAAAGGCATAGTTGGAGATAAATCAACTGTCCAGTAGGAAGTGCTGCCCATGCTTAACCATGGAAATCCATGCCTTTAAATGAAAATGTATATACAAATATTATATTTTTCTTTTAGTATTTGGCATGTTTTAAAAAACAAAAGTAAAACCTATAAGGAAAGGGTTTATTTTGTAGAGGTTGCATTCTCAGAACATCACATTTTCTTATAATATTCATAAAATACTCATATAATTCATATATTGTTTCTAAAATATGTCATACCATATCTTTTTGGGAAATTCACCTAAGTCATATACTAAATTGTGTATGTCATATAAGGCATATTCTTTAAGTCCACACATGTACAAATACTGTACAACACTGAAATATAAGGCAAAACATGCACAATCTTACCAGATCCTTATTAGATTACGTATTAGATTTATTTTCAATTTCAAGACAACAGTGCCCAGAACACTGAAAAATACAGTAACCCCATTTAAAAAAAAAAGTTATTGGTCACAAACACATGGTTAGCAGATGTTAATGCGAGCGTAGTGAAATATTTGTGCTTCTAGTTCTGACAGTGCAGTAATATCTAACAAGTAAACTAACAATTTCCCAACAACTACCTAATACACACAAATCTAAAGGGAGGAATAAGAATATGTACATATACATATATGAATGAGCGGCATAGGCATGGAGCAATAGATGGTATAAGGTAAAGTATATACATATGAGATTAATAATGTGAGATATGTTAACATTATTAAAGTGGCATTGTTTAAAGTGACTAGTGATCCATTTATTAAAGTGGCCAGTGATATGAGTCTCTATGTAGGCAACAACCTCTCTGAGTTAGTGATTGCTGTTTAGCAGTCTGATGGCCTTGAGATAGAAATAATAACTGTTCCAGCTTTGAAGCACCTGTATTGACCTCGCCGTCTGGATGGTAGCGGGGTTAACAGGCAGTGGCTCGGGTGGCTGTTGTCCTTGATTATCTTTTTGGCCTTCCTGTGACATCGGGTGCTATAGGTGACTTGGAGGGCAGGTAGTTTGCCCCCGGTGATGCATTGTGCAGACCGCACCACCCCCTGGATAGCCTTGCGGGTGAGGGCGGTGCAGTTGCCATACCAAATTGTGATACAGCCTGGCAGGATGCTCTTGATTGTGCATCTGTAAAGGTGTGTCAGGGTTTTAGGTGACAAGCCAAATTTCTTCAGCCTCCTGAGGTTGAAGAGGCACTGTTGCACCTTCTTCGCCACACTGTCTGTGTGGGTGGCCCATTTCAGTTTGTCTGTGATTTGTACACAGAAAAACTTCTAACTTTCCACCTTCTCCACTACTGTCCCTTTGATGTGGATAGGGGGGTGCTCCCTCTGCTGTTTCCTGAAGTCCACGATTCACTCCTTTGTTTTGTTGACATTGAGTGAGAAGTTGTTTTCCTGACACCACACTCCGAGTGCCCTCACCTCCTCCCTGTAGGCTGTCTCGTCATTGTTGGTAATCAAGCCCACTACTGTTGTGTTCTCTGCAAACTTGATGATTGAGCTGGAGGTGTGCATGGCCACGCAGTCGTGGTGAACAGGGAGTACAGGAGGAGGCTGAGTACGCACCCTTGTGGGTCCCCAGTTTTGAGGGTCAGCGAAGTGGAGATTTTGTTTCCTACCTACACCACCTAGGGGAAGCTTGTCAGAAAGTCCAGGACCCAATTGCACAGGGCGGGGTTGAGACCCAGGGCCTCAAGCTTAATGATGAACTTGGAGGGTACTATGGTGTTGAATGCTGAGCTGTAGTCAATGAACAGCATTCTTTGCCTTCTTGGGTATTCTTTTTGGCCAGATGGGATAGGGCAGTGTGCAGTGTGATGGCGATTGATCATCTATGGACCTGTTGGGGTGGTATGCAAACTGAAGTGGGTGTAGGGTGGCAGGTAAGGTGAAGGTGATATGATCCTTGACTAGTATCTCAAAGCACTTCATGATGACAGAAGTGAGTGCTATGGGGCGGTATTCATTCATTCTTTGCCTTCTTGGGTACATGAACAATGGTGGCCATCTTGAAGCATTTGTGGACAGCAGACTGGGATAGGGAGTGATTGAATATGTCCATAAACACCAGCTGGCTGTTCTGAGCATGCGGCTAGGGATGCCATCTGGGCCAGCAGCCTTGCGAGGGTTAACACGTTTAAATGTCTTACTCACAAAAGCCACAGAGAAGGGGGGGGGGCATAGCGGGCCATGACGGTGGCACTGTATTGTCCTTAAAGCAGGCAAAGAAGGTGTTTTGTGGAAGCGAGATGCCAGTGTCCATAACGTGGCTGGTTTTCTTTTTGTAGTCTGTGATTTCCTGTAGGCGCTGCCACATACATCTCGTGTCTGAGCAGTTGAATCACAACTACACTTTGTCCCTATGCCAACATTTCACTTGTTTGACTGCCTTGCGGAGAGAATTCTTGAATTTTACCTTTATTTAACTAGGCAAGTCAGTTAAGAACAAATTCTTATTTTCAATGACAGCCTAGGAACAGTGGGTTAACTGCCTTGTTCAGGGGCAGAACAACAGATTTGTACCTTGTCAGCTTGGGGACTTGAACTTGCAACTTTTCAGTTACTAGCTTAATGCTCTAACCACTAGGCTACCCTGCCACCCCAGAATAACTACACTGTTTATATTTGGCCATATTCCCAGTCCTCTTTCCATGGTTAAATGTTGTGGTTCGCGCTTTCAGTTTTATGCGAGAGCCACCATCCATCCACGGTTTCTGGTTAGGGTAGGTTTTAGTAGCCACAGTGGGTACAACATCTACAATGCACTTCCTTACAAACTCACCCACTGAGTCAAAACTATCTTGAAGCGCAGATTCCGATTGGTCAGACTAATTTACCAAGGTAAATTCATATGTAGAATATAAGGTGTATACAGAATACCCATGAGTCAACTTTGTGATTGTGAAAGCCTCCTCTGATTTTGGCCCCTTTCCCAAAACTGATTGTATTGTGCTTGGAATGATACCATTTGCTCCAGTCTACAATCTCACTCTACATGCACAATAAAGATAAACAAGTAAAATAGTGATATTTTCCTTTCTTTTTGTTTTGTCTGCAGCCTGGCTGCTGTTCACCCTACCTTTCCTGTATTAGGAGCTTGAATTGATTAAAAAAAATATATATATTTACTTTTTAATTTCCAAGTAACTGCTTATTTTGCACCTTTAACACGGGTTGAACCCTCTCCCTCTTGACCTTTAGTCATGCAGAGTTTTTATGACATTTATTCATTTTATTCACCTTGTTCTTGACCTCACATTGTTTTTCATAGATATTTTCAGAACTACAGCTTTACATGAAAAACATTCCATGCAATGTTGTTTGGCCTGGCTTGTGCATTGACATTATTCAGTATATTTATTTAAAACTAGGAATTGGGACTTTGTTGGAAGGTTCAAAATAATTTTCTGTAGCCCACCTATGAAACGTCAGTGGCTAAAATTCAGGTCACACTATTTATTTATCTGATTAATTATGAACTTTCTATAGAATTGTACAATCAACATTATCAACCTACATTTATGCCAAAATAAGATTGTTTTCCCTGCATGAATGCAACGGCCTACAGCTAATAATGTGTGGGAGTCAATGGGAAGAGATTTAGTGATGTTAGGAAACAGCTAGCAGCATGGGTGTGAGTCACACCTGTCCTCATGCATCTCCTCACACACATAACTGCTGATGTCTCTCTTTCCTTAGGCACTTAGGCAATGGATTCCTCCGTCTCAGGGGTGATGGGCCTCTTTTAAAATGGCTGACTGTATTAACAGTTATTCTTCTCATACGATTGTAGGATCATCACTTCCTGTATTTTCACCTTGGCCCATGCAATGCGCAGACTCACAATGTATCAAAATCAAATCAAATTAAATTTTATTGGTCACATACACATGGCAAGCAGATGTTAATGCGAGTGTAGCGAAATGCTTGTGTTTCCAGTTCCGACAGTTCAGTTATATCTAACAAGTAGTCTAACAATTCCACTACAACTACCTAATACACACAAATCTAGGTAAAGGAATGGAATAAGAATATGTACATATAAATATATGGATGAGCGATGACCAAGTAACATAGGCAAGATCATAAGCCAATAGCAAGTGGTGTACCAGCCAAGGAGGGTTTTATAGGCCTATGTATTACAATAATACCATTACAAATTCTGATATTATATGATACGTACTTTGAAATGTGTTAGCGTAACTGTATAGTATTTTAAACTATTGGGGAAATTGTTAGGGGTCTTAAAATAAGTTCATGTCACCGTGACATTATGAAACCAAAACAACTTCCTCCTCGCCTCTTCTTCCATCACACCATCCTTCCCTCTGTTGTGTCTGTTGAGCATGCTTCTCGTCATGTGTCTGGACAGAATGCTCCTGCTGTGTACTGTGATCTTTGGTGAGTTGCTTATGATGTTATATTTAAACGCTAACTGTCATGTTTTAAAATGTGAAGACCTTTATCACTAGGGTAATAGGGATAGTCAACATTGTTTATCTTAATTAACAACTCCTCAACTAACTGTAAGTTGGTCACTTGCTTACATTGACATAACATTACATATGCTGCAACATGGAGATTTGACCAGTAATCCAGTTTTATATTGTGGCATTTTAACATAAAGTAAGGGATATATTGACAAATATATATATATATATATATATATATATATATTTTTAGATATGACAAAAATGAGCTGCAGAGCAGTTTGCCCCATGTATTGAGGCCCAGGACTATTATAAAAAGAGGGAAAATTACTTCTGTACAATTCTATCCATTTCACTGATGCAATTGTGTATTCAACCATGTAAAAGGGGACAGAATAAGGAGTTAAAGCGCAGAGACCACGTTCGTACAGTAGGATGATAATGCAAGCAAAGCAAAACGAAGCATGCCCCTTCCCCTTTTCTTAATTTATCTCTATTGTGAAATGTCCCACCATGCCACATTGTACCAGACTACCCGGCAACAAACAGCCGGACAGAGAGTCATTATTTTAATGTTGTACAATTCTATTCTATTTCATTGTTCATTGATAATTGATTGTACTGTGAACACAATGTTCTTCCTCCATAGCATGACTTTAAGATTTAGTTTTGGCTAGGATTAATTGTCTGTAGGATGCTATTTGTTACTTCTGTTCTGTTATAGTGTGGTGCTACTATTTTTACTTGTACAGTATCTTCTTCACATCTACCAGACAGTGACATAGTTGCAAAGTCACATTTTTGCCAAGTCATATTGTTGCACTACGGGGCTTTAACTTTTGGTATAGCTCATGTTTCTCTGCTACTTCATCCCAACAGGCTTCTGGAAGGACACCTATGCTGTGTCCCCAGTGCCCTCTGTCCCAAACTATGTCCCTGCCTTGGCAGGCTCCTGCGTGGTCATCCCCTGCTCCTTCACTCCTCCAGCCTCTCACTCCATGGGGAAGGTGGTGGGCGTGAGGCTGCGCTACAGGACTGGTCACATCTTCCTCCTGCGGAGTACAGCTTTCAGTTCGGATGACAAATCCACGGTCAGCAAGGAGTTCCAGGGCCGGACATCCCTCTGGGGAAACACGGACGATGGAGACTGCTCTGTAATGATTGACAGAGTCCACCTGGCTGACTCCAATGTCTATCAGCTGGCGCTGAAGGGCCATGGACAGAAAGACTGGGGGAAGGAGAGGAGTGTCAACATCATTGTGTCAGGTGAGAGGGATCTCATTGCACAGAATTACATACACTGAGTATACCAAATATTAGGAACACCATCCTAATATTGAGTTGCATCCCCCCCATTTGCCTTCAGAACAGTCTCAATTCGTCTGGGTATGGGCTCTACAAGGTGTCAAAGTTTTCCACAGGGATGCTGGCCCGTGTTGACTCCAATGCTTCCCACAGTTGTGTCAAGTTGGCTGGATGTCGTTTGGGTGGTGAAACTGTGGGAAACTGTTGAGCTTGAAAAACCCGGCAGCGTTTCAGTTCTTCACACAAACTACTATACCCCATTCAAAAACATATGTTTTGCCAATTCCCCCTCTAAATGGCACACATACACAATCCATGTCTCAAGGCTTAAAAATCCTCCCCTTCATCTACACTGATTGAAGTGGATTTAACCGGTGACATCAATATGGGATCATAGCTTTCACTTGGTCACCTGGTCAGTCAGTCTATGTCACGGGAAGAGCAGATGTTCATTATGTTTTATAATCTATTGTTACTTAACAGAATATCTGCCTCTCATCTGTTATTATACAGAGAAATAGTAACTGCTATCATTTTCGTTGTTAACATGTTTAATACGTGATAAGAGGGTTATTTTACATGGCTCATGTTAATACACCAATTTTTACACAACCTGAGTTGAATTATCGCTAATGCTAATGGACAAAACATTTACTTTATCCCCATTTAGACTATGTTCATCAAGTCAGTTCTTATCTCTCTTTGTCCCCATCACTGACAGAGTCCCCAGAGCTCCCAGTGATCAGCGGTGTGAGGGCAGCTACAGAAGGACAGATGGTGTCACTAAACTGCAGCATCAGTTACTCCTGTCCCTCCCAAGCCCCCACCCTCCAGTGGCGGTGGGAGAGAGGAGCTCAGGAGAACAGCAGCGAGTACGGGGAGCCTCATGTACTCCAGCCCCAGGGCCAGGGGCCTACACTACAGACCTCTCTAACCTTTATCGCATCGTATCGCATCAAACCCAGAATAAGGTGTGAGGCAGTATATCCAGGAGGAAGAAGAGTATACACCATAAAGGAGCTCCATGTGACATGTAAGTACTTTCTATATAAATGTATGATTGTTTGCAATGCTAAGCTAGGGCCCATATTCATAGTGTTTCAGACTGCTGATCTAGGATCAGATTTGACTTAATTAAAAATATTTTATAGGCTGGAGGAGCTGATCCTAGATCAGGACTCCAACTCAGAGATGTTTTATGAATACTGGCCTTGATTGCTATTGCATCTCTCCTCTAGTCCCTCCAAAAGATGTCACAGTCCAGGTCCATACCTTGACTGTCCAGGAGGGTTTGAACGTGTTACTGGCCTGCTCCTGTAAAGCTGACCCGCCTGTGACAGAGTACAGGTGGTCATACACCCAACATGGGCTAACTGTAGACCTTCACCAGCGCACATTTACGGTCCGGGTGTACAATGTGACCCGAGACATGAGGGTCCGCTGCACAGCCCAGAACCTAATTGGACGGGCAGAGTCCAGATTGACTTCCTTAAACATTCAATGTAAGCATTCTATACAGTCAATGTTTGATCGATTATTTTGCTTCCAATTCCTGCGTATGGATTTAAATGGCTGCTGTTTGTACACTTGTACACTTTACATTGTGATACAAGAACAATATTTTGGTACTCTAACGTCCCTGATACTTCCATGATGCTCTCTCTCCATCTCTTGCTCTCTCTCTCTCTCTCTCTCTCTCTCTCGCTCTCCCTTCTTCTATCCCCCAGACAAGCCTGTCATCCTCCATCTCTCCTCCTACTGTGTTGTGGAAAGGTTGGTGGTTCTGTGTCGCTGTTCTGTAGACTCCAACCCCCGGCCTGCCGTCACCTGGAGTGTCAACGGTAGTGTTCCACCATCCAGATACAACACATCAGTGGGCTCAGAGAATGGTACACTAACAGCCACGCTGAAGGGCCACATGGACACTCCACTGAGGGTAGTCTGCTTCGCCATCAATGCACTGGGCAATGACTCCCACACACTGCTTCAGGCAGAGGATGGTAAGCATCGGGGCACCACACCACACAAGAGAAATACATGGGTGCATCTTAATTGTATTTCCTTTACTCCTCACATCCCCTTTCCTCACTTCCTTCTCAAAACGCATTGGAGGAGAAGGTCAGAGGAAAGGATCCTCTGACCTTGTCCTCCAATATATATTGAGAAGAAGGCGAGGACATGTGGAAACAAGGAAACACAATTGAGATGCACACACATTATACATTGTGTATTGTAGGAAGCATCTGTACTGTGAGTAAAATATGAGGGTGAAATACTAAGCATGAATCGGTCAATGTCGCTAACGCCTATTCTTTCAGATTATCCTTACGAATGTATGAATGATTCCTGCAATGTCACTGGTTGGTTGACCTGTTCCATTAATATAATATAATAATACAGTATAATATAAGATAAGATCATCTGTTTGCTGAAAGTTGAAGAGTAAAAAAGGTGGTATCTTTAGTTTACATAGCTGTGTTTTTGTTGTTGACTGACAGGTTCTCTGCTGTGGAAAGTGATACCTGCAGTATGCATCTCTTTGGCCACCTTCCTCCTCTCTCTACTTCTCCTGTTCTGCTGTCGAAAGAGGTCAGGAAAGTAAGAAGCATATTTTCTGAGAGTTGCTTTCTCTGACTTCTCTAACGTCTGCCACCATTGTGCCTCAGTTACTTCAGATGTCTTACAAACTTGGAATAACCAAATGACATACCAGTACATCAAACATATGTTGTTTTATTTAAGATAACATTGAATGGAATTATGAACGAATTATGAACATATAAAACCGTTCCAAGAGGAGAAATATTACATTTTAAAAGTAGATGTTTCATGATCATGTCCTCTCTAATCCAAACTCTTGTCTTTAACTTCATTCCTTAAAGACGTGTGCTGACCTGCAGACCTCCGGTGTATCCTGGGGACATGGGGATCTACCAGGATCGGATGCCCCTCTACATCAACTGCACTGAGGTCACCAACATCTACAACAATGGCAGTTACCAGCTGGTTTACCAGAACTGCACCCCTCTTTTCGTCCAGACCAAACAGGTACACCTACTATTGTACCAAAAATATATTTTTGCTTGTAAATGGGTATGTTACAATACAATGCAATACAGTAGCTTTATTATCCATTGAAACATATATATCCAATATCCAATTGAATGGCTGAGTAACCACATTATGTTGTGTCTCAGACACATCCGATGGGGAGGCGAGATGGGGGGAGACGAGGTGGAGAGAGAAGAAGAGGTGAGAGACGCGGAGGGGAGAGAAGAGGAGGAGAGAGTCGAGGGGGAACGGTGGACAGAGGAACAAGAGACAGACAAAGCCCTGCCTCCAATGACAATAACACTGAAACAGCTATCTACCTGGAGATCATCTGAGTTCATCTCTCAGTGAGGTATGTCATGGATAGCTCTGGTCCAGATCGTTAGCACTAACGGCTTGGACTAGAGTTGTGTCATGGAGTGGAAGAAAGCTCTTGCAGTGTATAACAATACAAGCACGAACGTACTGCTTGACAAATGAAGATAATGGCACAATGATGTCATATCCATTTGATATTTTTTTGCATGATTATACATACTGTTATGCAAAATTATACAAAATGGGTTAAGTGGCACATTAAGATTATCCTTCTCTCCTTTAAAATGATATATACAGTTGAAGTCAGAAGTTGACATACACCTTTGCCAAAAACATTTAAACTCAGTTTTTCAACATTCCTGACTTTTAATCCTAGTAAAAATTCCCTGTCTTAGGTCAGTTAGGATCACCACTTTACTTTAAGAATGTGAAATCTCAGAATAATAGTAGAAAGAATTATTTATTTCAGCTTTTATTTCTTTCATCACATTCCCGGTGGGTCAGAAGTTTACATACACTCAATTAGTATTTGGTAGCATTGCCTTTAAATAGTTTAACTTGGTTCAAACATTTTGGGTCGCCTTCCACAAGCTTCCCACAATAAGTTGGGTGAATTTTGGCCCATTCCTCCTGACAGAGCTGGTGTAACTGAGTCCGGTTGTAGTCCTCCTTGCTCGCACACGTTTTTTCAGTTCTGCCCACACATTTTCTATTGGATTGAGTTCAGGCTTTGTGATGGCCACTTCAATACCTTGACTTTGTTGTCCTTAAGCCATTTTGCCACAACTTTGGAAGTATGCTTGGGTTCATTGTCCATTTGGAAGACCCATTTGCGACCAAGCTGGTGTCTTGATATGTTGCTTCAATATATCCACATAATTTTCCACCCTCATGATGCCATCTATTTTGTGAAGTGCACCAGTCCCTCCTGCAGCAAAGCAGCCCCACAACATGATTCAGCCACCCCGTGCTTCACGGTTGGGATGGTGGTCTTCGGCTTGCAAGCCTCCCCCTTTTTCATCCAAACATAACAATGGTCATTTTGGCCAAACAGTTCTATTTTTGTTTCATCAGACCAGGCGATTTTGGAGCAGTGGCTCCTTCCTTTCTGAGCGGACCTATTAGGTTTATGTCAATATAGGACTTATTTTACAGTGGATATAGATACTTTTGTACCTTTTTCCTCCAGCATCTTCACAAGGTCCTTTGCTGTTGTTCTGGGATTGATTTGCACTTTTCGCACCAAAGTACGTTCATCTCTAGGAGACAGAACACGTCTCCTTCCTGAGCGGTATGACGGCTGTGTGGTCCCATGGTTGTTTATACTTGCATACTATTGTTTGTACAGATGTTCCCAAGGATGAACCAGACTTGTGGAGGTCTACAATTTGTTTTCTGAGGTATTGGCTGATTTCTTTCGATTTTCCAATGATGTCAAGCAAAGAGGCACTGAGTTTGAAGGTAGACCTTGAAATACATCCACAGGTATACCTCCAATTGACTCAAATTAGGTCAATTAGCCTATCAGAACTTCTAAAGCCATGACATAATTTTCAGGTATTTTCCACCAAGCTGTTTAAAGGCACAGTCAACTTAGTGTATGTAAACTTCTGACCCACTGGAATTGTGATAAAGTGAATTATAAGTTAATTTTTTTTAAATTACTTGTGTCATGCACAAAGTACAGTGGGGCAAAAAAGTATTTAGTCAGCCACCAATTGTGCAAGTTCTCCCACTTAAAAAGATGAGAGACGCCTGTAATTTTCATCATAGGCAAAAAAAGAAAATCACATTGTAGGATTTTTAATGAATTTATTTGCAAATCCGTATTTGGTCAATAACAGAAGTTTACCTCAATACTTTGTTATATACCCTTTGTTGGCAATGACAGAGGTCAAATGTTTTCTGTAAGTCTTCACAAGGTTTTCACACACTGTTGCTGGTATTTTGGCCCATTCCTCCATGCAGATCTCCTCTAGAGCAGTGATGTTTTGCGGCTGTTGCTGGGCAACACAGACTTTCAACTCCCTCCAAAGATTTTCTATGGGGTTAAGATCTGGAGACTGGCTAAGCCACTCCAGGACCTTGAAATGCTTCTTACGAAGCCACTCCTTTGTTGCCCGAGCGGTGTGTTTGGGATCATTATCATGCTGAAAGACCCAGCCACGTTTCATCTTCAATGCCCTTGCTGATGGAAGGAGGTTTTCACTCAAAATCTCATGATACATGGCCCCATTCATTCTTTCCTTTAAACGGATCAGTTGTCCTGGTCCCTTTGCAGAAAAACAGCCCCAAAGCATGATGTTTCCACCCCCATGCTTCACAGTAGGTATGGTGTTCTTTGGATGCAACTCAGCATTCTTTTGTTACTTTGTTACTTTTGTCCCAGCTTTCTGCAGGTCATTCACTAGGTCCTCCTGTGTGGTTCTGGGATTTTTGCTCACCGTTCTTGTGATCATTAAGACCCCACGGGGTGAGATCGTGCGTGGAGCCCCAGATCGAGGGAGATTATCAGTGGTCTTGTATGTCTTCCATTTCCTAATAATTGCCCCCACAGTTGATTTCTTCAAACCAAGCTGCTTACCTATTGCAGATTCAGTCTTCCCAGCCTGGTGCAGGTCTACAATTTGGTTTCTGGTGTCCTTTGACAGCTCTTTGGTCTTGGCCATAGTAGAGTTTGGAGTGTGACTGTTTGAGGTTGTGGACAGGTGTCTTTTATACTGATAACAAGTTCAAACAGGTGCCATTAATACAGGTAACGAGTGGAGGACAGAGGAGCCTCTTAAAGAAGATGTTACAGGTCTGTGAGAGCCAGAAATCTTGCTTGTTTGTAGGTGACCAAATACTTATTTTCCACCATAATTTGCAAATAAATTCATAAAAAATCCTACAATGTGATTTTCTGGATTTTTTTTCTCATTTTGCCTGTCATAGTTGAAGTGTACCTATGATGAAAATTACAGGCCTCTCTCATCTTTTTAAGTGGGAGAACTTGCGCAATTGGTGGCTGACTAAATACTTTTTTGCCCCACTGTAGATGTCCTAACCAACTTGCCAAAACTGTAGTTTGTTAACAAGACATTTGTAGAGTGGTTGAAAAACAAGTTTTTATGACTCCAACCTAATTGTTTGTAAACTTCCGACTTCAACTGTATATACACTACCGTTCAAAAGTTTGGGGTCACTTAGAAATGTCCTTGTTTTTGAAAGAAAAGCACATTTTTTGTCCATTGAAATAACATCACATTGGTCAAAAATATAGTGTAGACATTTTTAATGTTGTAAATGACTATTGTCGACTGAAATGGCAGATTATTCATGGAATATCTACATAGGCGTACAGAGGCCCATTATCAGCAACCATCACTCCTGTGTTCCAATGGAACGTTTTGTTAGCTAATCCAAGTTTATAATTTTAAAAGGCTAATTGATCATTAGAAAACCCCTTTGCAATTATATTATCACAGCTGAAAGCTGTTGTTCTGTTTAAAGAAGCAATAAAACTGTCCTTCTTTAGACTAGTTGTGTATCTGGAGCATCAGCATTTGTGGGTTACAGGCTCAAAATTGCCAGAAACACAGATTTTCTTCTGAACTTGTTAGTCTATTCTTGTTCTGAGAAATGAAGGCTTTCCATTTGAAGAATTGCCAAGAAACTGAAGATCTTGTACAATGCTGTGCACTACTCCCTTCACAGAACAGCACAAACTGGCCCTAACCAGAATAGAAAGAGTAATGGGTGGCCCTCGGTGCACAACTGAGCAAAAGGACACGTACATTAGAGTATCTAGTTTGATAAACAGACACCTCACAAGTCCTCAACTGGCAGCTTCATTAAATAGTAACCGCAAAACACCAGTCTCAACGTCAACAGTGAAGAGGCGACACCAGGATGTTCCTCTATCCAGTGTCTGTGTCTTTTACCCAACTTAATATTTTATTTTTATTGGCCAGTCTGAGGTATGGCTTTTTCTTTGCAGCTCTGTCAAGAAGGCCAGCATCCCGGAGTCGCCTCTTCAATGTTGACGTTGAGACTGGTGTTTTGCAGGTACTATTTAATGAAGCTGCCAGTTGACAACTGGTGAGGCATCTGTTTCTCAAACTAGACACTCTAATGTACTTGTCCTCTTGCTCAGTTGTGCACCGGGGCCTCCCACTCCTCTTTCTATTCTGGTTAGAACCAATTTGCACTGTTCCATGAAGGGAGTAGTAGACAGCGTTGTACAAGATCTTCAGTTTCTTGGCAATGTCTCACATGGAATAGCCTTCATTTCTCAGAACAAGTAGAGACTGAAGAGTTTCAGAAAAAAGTTATTTGTTTCTGGACATTTTGAGCCTGTAATCGAACCGACAAATGCCGATGCTCCAGATACTCAACTAGTCTAAAGAAGGCCAGTGTTATTGCTTCTTTAATCCAAACAACAGTTTTCAGCTGTGCTAAAACAATTGCAAATGGTTTTCTAATGATCAATTTGCCTTTTAAAATTATACTATTGGATTAGCTAACACAACGTGTCATTGGAACACAGGAGTGATGGTTGCGATAATGGGCCTCTGTACGCCTATGTAGATATTCCATTAAAAATCTGTTGTTTCCAGCTACAATAGTCATTTACAACATTAACAATGTTTACACTGTATTTCTAATCAATTTTCTGTTATTTTAATGGACAAAAAATGTGATTTTCATTCAAAAACAAGGACATTTCTAAATGACCCCAAACATTTGAACGGTAGTGTATATATATAAATATATTTTGTGTACATAATTGTAGGCTTAGCAGTCCTTCATTCATTAGTGTACATACAGTGCCTTGCAAAGGTTTTCATCCACCTTGGAGTTTTTCTTATTTTGTTGCATTACAACCTGTATTTTAAATTGATTTTTATTTGGATTTCATGTAATGGACATTCACAAAATAATTCAAATTGGTGAAATGAATTTTTTTTAAATGACTTTTTCAGAAAAGTTGAAAGAATGAAAAATGAAAAAGGGGTGTGTGCATATGTATTAATAATAATAATAATATATGCCATTTAGCAGACGCTTTTATCCAAAGCGACTTACAGCCATGTGTGCATACATTCTACGTATGGGTGGTCCCGGGAATCGAACCCACTACCCTGGCGTTACAAGCGCCATGCTCTACCAACTGAGCTACCCTTTGCTTTGAAGCCCCTATATAAGATCTGTTGCAACCAATTACTTTCAGAAGTCACATAATTAGTTAAATAAAGTCCACCTGTGTGCAATCTATGTGTCACATGATCAGTCACATGATCTCAGTATATATACACTTGTTCTGAAAGGCCCCAGAGTCTAGCCTCAGTGGATGCCTTGCTTGACCACACCCTCCTTCCTTGCTCCTGGCCTGGCCTGCCCTGCCCTGCCTCTTCCACCAATCCCAATTGTTTTTTTATGGACAGAAAAGAGCAGAGGCTCTGAGCTGTCTGATCAGGTCCATTGTCTACTGAGCCAGAGTCTGCAACACCACCAAGCAAGCGCCACTATGAAGACCAAGGAGCTATCCAAACAGGTCAGGGGCAAAGTTGTGGAGAAGTACAGATTAGGGTTGGGTTATTAAAAAAATATCCAAAACTTTGAACATCCCACGGAGCATCATTCAACCCATTATTAAAAAAATGGAAAGAATATGGCACCACAACAAACCTGCCAAGAGAGTGCTGCCCACCAAAACTGAGGGACCAGGTCTAGGAGCTGCAGAGCTGCAAAACTCCACAGAGGAGCTTGGAGTATCTGTCCATAGGACCACTTTAAGCCGTACACTCCACAGAGCTGGACTTTATGGAAGAGTGGCCAGAAAAAAAGCAGTTTAAGGGGAAACATTTAAATGTCTTAGTCAAAGTCCAGACATCAATCCAATTGAGAATCTGTGGAATGACTTAAAGATTGCTGTACATCAGCAGAACCCATCCAACTTGAAGGAGCGGAGCAGTTTTGCCTTTTAGAATGGGCAAAAATCCCAGTGGCTAGATTTACCAAGTGTATAGAGACATACCCCAAGAGACTTGCAGCTGTCATTTCTGCAAAAGGTGTCTCTACAAAGTATTGACTTCTTTTTTTGGGGGGGGATAGTAATGCATGCAGAAGTTTTCTGTTTTTTTTTTTGTCTTATTTCTTGTTTGTTTCACAATATAAAAAATATATTTTGCATCTTCAAAGTGGTAGGCATGTTGTGTAAATCAAATGATATTGAACCCCCCAAAATTGTAAGGCATCCAGGTTGTAAGGCAACAAAATAGGAAAAATGCCAAGGTGGTGAATACTTTCGCAAGCCACTGTAGTTTGTGGCTGATGAAGATAATGGTCCACACATGATATTCACCTATTTCATGCAGTACATTTTGCATCAGTACATGTATAATGTCTGTATAATGATATTCTAGATGGGATGAACATGATTGTATGATGTGATGATGATGATGATAAAGGTGTTGGACACCTCTCTTATTAAACAATCACTTTTGCATGTGTTTTATATAAATGTGCCTCTCTTCACCTACCATCCTGACCTTGTACTCAAGAGGATTGATGGTTACTGAACCAAAAGCCATTCTTCACTACAGTAAAAAGCTATTTCATATTCTAATAATAAATAATAATAATAATAATAAAATATTCTTCCATATGTATGTTCTGGTTCTATATTCATGTGACAAAATAAAGATTTTTTCTGTGCTTTTAATGTTAAGAATTTTTCATATTTTGTTTTACCACTAACATGAAATACAATCCAATAAGTGGCAGAGTATACCCACATACTGGTTGCAAAATATGCTATCACACATAACCCCGTAAGAGCTTTGCTACTACAACCAATTCAATCTTCTGGGATTTCCTTTCCATCTGTGCGGTACAATTAATGACCATAGCAATAAATGCAAAGAAGCCAACCTTACTAAAGCAAAAACTGTTCTGGTCACTCTGTACTGGCCTACTACTCACAGGGATCCTCTCAGTCTCCCTCCCCATTTCTCCACCATCCTCTACTTTCTTCATTGCCTCAGAACCTCTTCTCAAACCCCCCTGTAGTTCTTCTGCCTAAAATCTCTGACCCCCAAAAACTTATTTGCTGGTTGTTTCAGAAACACCCACTACAGTGTTTCGGGTGCCAGGTTGATGGTCATGTTGCAACAGTATGTAGGAGGGAGATTCTGTTGTATGAAAAGTGTGCAGAAAGGCATGGGACAAAGGAGTGTGTAGTTTCGGTGGGAAAAGTGGAGTGTTTCAATTGTGGGGGTGGCCATGTTGCTAGGGATCAGAAATGTCTTGTGCGGTTGAGACAGGTTGACGTTTCAAGGGTGCAATTAGTGCAGAAAGTGTCATATGTGTTCCAGGTACCCATGCCGACAGCCTAGTGTAGGATCTGTTGGGGCCAATGTAGTGGGAAGGGGTGGTGGGGTTTGTGGGGATAGTGGTATATATTGTATATATAGGTTTAGATGGTAGTGCAATTTCCTTTTCTCCCCATTTCCCTTTTTTGTGAACAATGTGCAATGCTCTTTTCGAATTGTTAAAAGGCAGAAATAAGCAACAAAGCGTCTAGTTGGCCGTTAAACCACACGAAGAAGAAGAAGAAGAAGAAGAAGCGTCAACTGTTTTGATTGGCTAAATAAAATATCAACCGGAAGTCACATCAGAGGTTATGAATTGAGAGGGATTTTGGTGTGTAATTCAGGGGGCACGGTTCAACCTCCAAATACGTTTCGGCTGTTTTTGTCCGCCTTTACATTAGAATAAAATTCACAGGGAAGTCAAATACAATGCATGAAACACAGAAATGTCAGACAGGGTACTTCTATTGAGCATTTAGATGCGTTTTGCTTTATATAAACTAGCTATGAACGTGTTCCATTGTTTGCTACCCAGGCAATTGCTAACTAGCTAGCAAGCGTAGAGGTTTGGTTTTGATTAGCTGAAAAAACACAAATAAAGCGGCACCACTTTTTTGACAAGTCAAGTGACTAGCGCAAAATGCCGGAGATAAAACTCAAGCATGTAGTGTCTTGCAGCACCGAAGACAATGTAAGTTGTCCAACTACTATCTAGACTCATTAACGAATACAGTATTCGTTAGCCCGCTTGCTTGCTTCCTAACGTGTTAGCTAGCTAAGTTTGCTTGCTGTCTGATTGGGAGATAATGTCGACTGTCTAGCCCTCTACTGTATATAAGTACAGTCTACCATGGCTATTTTTTAAGCCCACCAGAACAAAATCATTGTGATAGTACTGAACAGTATTTGCATGCTCCATTCGAAGTAGCTAGCTAGCTACAGTACACTTCCCAGTCATTTCTTGTTGTCAAAAAATGTATTTTCAGTAACACTCATTTCCAGTGGTGACAACACTAGATGGTAATTGAAGATCATGGGGTCCTAGCTATTCTTGTTGTTTCCTTGCAGACTCACAAGGCTGACAACCTGCTGAGCTCAGACACATACAGAAAATGGAAAGCAGCAAGGCCAGGGGAGAAACAAACCTCAGTCATTATACAGGTAATAGGCTTTCCTCTGCTCTGTGTTTTCATGGGATTGTGTAACAATTCACTGACTCCAATTCATACAGAAAATTTGTGGGTGTTAAATTCTCGATTTTGAGGTCAAAAGTGTTGTGAGTGTTATATCTTAGTGTTGATTCTAGTGGGGTTAACACCAGTGGGATTTACAGGTGTCTTTACTCGACTGAGTTCATTTCTGTTAATTCTCTGAATGAAAAATATTTTGGAGTGGCCCATCATATTTCCCAGCATGCTTTGTTGCGGGTTGATTTTTTTGAATAGTTTGTTTTAATATATCCTGTATATTTCTGCATGCACATTAATTAATTGATCTAAGACAAATAATGTGCATTTTCCTAAAATATTCCAATCTGTAAGTGGTTGGACTTATTGCACCCGTACTGAGAGAGTTGTTCCAGTTTAGATGTTTTAGGTAGTCTTGTTTGAGTTCTTCACCATAGCAGTTTTTCTGAATGCAGATTGTAGATCATCAATTGTTGAATATCTTCCCTACTAGGGGTGTAAGTAAATGGTAACATTTTTAAAATAAATTGTGATTTTCAACCTTAAGAGAAAAAAACCTAACTGAATAACTATCACTAACAGGTCCCGATCGTCGTCTTCATAAAGGGAAAATAAAAGTTGAATAAATATCTAACGCAACAAAAATCTAATCAAAATGTATTAGTCGCATGCGCTGAATACAACACGTGTAGACCTTACAGTGAACTGCATACTTCTGAGCCCCTAACCAATGCTGTAACGTTAGTAGGATGGAAAAATCAGAGCAGCAGCTCAAATGTGAGTGACGAGGGTGGGGGAGAAGATTGCGACCAAGTCAACGTGCGCTGGTAGACTACGTATTGCTAGTTATTTATCATCTCATCTGATTACATCCGGGCTCTTCAACCCCAGTTGGAGAGCTACCCTCCTATAGGGTTTCGCTCCAACCCCAGTTGTATCTAACCTGATTTGGTTTATCAACCAGATAATTATTATAATCAGGTGCTCTAGATTATAGTTAGAGCGAAAACCTACAGGACAGTAGCTCTCCAGGAACAGTTTTGGAGAGCCCTAGATTACATAGTACCTGTATTGACTGCATCAAACCAAGGGAAGCTAGTTAAGCAAGCTAGCTAGCTAATGTTAGCTAGGCTAATTGAAACTATTTAACTTTAACTATACACTTTCTCCCCTTCTCAATCTTACAGTAACAATTCAGATTATTATGTAGAAGCCTACCTGTTGGCTCTTGGTGTTGTAGCCTGTCCTTCTCATTTAACTTATTTTTCTGTAATCTTAATTCTTCCATAGATATATATATATATTTTACCATTAACTTGGCAAGTCAGTTAAGAACAAATTCTTATTTACAATTACAGCCTACACCTGACGATGCTGGGCCAATTGTGCGCCACCCTATAGGACTCCCAATCACGTCCAGTTGTGATACAGCCTGGATTCCAACCAGGGTGTCTTTAGAGACACCTCAAGCACTGAGACGCAGAGCTTTAGACCGCTGCGCCCCTCGGTAGGCCAGTGGCTAATAACTTGCCACATGGAGGTTCTAGCTCTGACTTTAGCCTAGTGCCGGTACGATGACTTGTGATTGGACGACAAAAACAAGCAACATGCGACACGTGAAAAGCAGCAGTAGCGATACAACTTTCTCTCCGCAGGAAGCACGATGTAGACCATCTACATTGTGAATTCACTTGGAACTAGAGGAATGTTTCTTATAGTTTTAATGGAAGCCAATAAAAAATGTCTTAACTGACAAGAAAACATTTCCAATTGTCACATCCCTACTCCCTAAAGATAGATTCCAATAGGAATGACAAATGATCTAATTGAAAATGTGATATTTCTGTATTTAATTAGCAAACATTTCTAAAATCATGTTTTCACTTTGTTATTATGCGTTATTGTGTGTAGTTGGATGTGAAATACATCTATGTAATCCATTTTGAATACTTTTCTGAAGGCACTGTATGTATTGTAACACTGCATTGCCCTGTTAGTTTTTTTCCCTAGTTTGTACTAAATACGGTAACCCATGCTCTTTCCCCCATCGTTTCAGTTTGAGAAAGAAGAGCAGGTGTACAGCATAGACATAGGAAATGAAGGGTCTGCTTTTATCGAGGTGTTGGTGGGACACTCAACCTCTGTCAAAGACCAGGACTATGAGGTATGCCACCCCCTTACTGTATATTGTAGTACCTGTATACCTCGCTGATATCTACCCATTGAATGCACTGAGTGAAGGTACTAGTCTCTGCCTCTTTATTATGGACAATGCATACTGTAATTGCTGGTCTATTAAGCGCACCTGAATATAAACCGCACCCACTGAATCATTAAAAAATATGTATTTTGTACATAAATAAGCCGCACATGTCTATAAGCCGCAGGTGCCTACCGGTACATTGAAAGAAATGAACTTTACACAGCCTTTAAACGAAACACGGCTTGTAACAAAAATGAAACAGTAGCCTACCAAGAAAGTCATTGGTCACTATCTTCCTCCTCCTGTGCACTGAAACCACTGAAGTCATCTCCTTCGGTGTCGGAGTTGAATAGCCTCAGAATTCTTTAATCCGTTGTTGGATCGCTGCCCTCTTCAACACGCAGCAGTCCAGCCTTTCGAAACCCGTTGATGATAGTGGATTGTTTGACAATGCTCCACGCTGTCAGCAGCTCTATTTCCTTTTCCAAAAGCCAGATCGATCGCCTACAACTTGAAAGCTGCATCATATGCATTTCTTTGTGTCTTTGCCATGATGAGGGTGACAAAATGACTACTGTAATAAGAATGATGGGAAGTTTGAGCACGCTCGATTTACGTCACATTATGTGACGGTGCTCAGTTTTTTGGCGGCATGAATCTTGTGAAAGCGGGAAAAATCCATAAATTAGCCGCGTCATTGTATAAACAGCGAGGTTCAACGCTTGGGGAAAAAAGTAGTCTGGAAATTACGGTAGTTGTGGCTTTACTACCATCAGGTATAGTGTGCTGCTTAATTCCTAAGAGAACTTCTCACTGTCTCTCCCAGGTTTTGCTGGCCACGTCCTCCTTCATGTCCCCCATGGAGAGCCGTAACGGCACCAACATCAACCGCGTGCGCTTCTTTGGCCCTAACCAGCTGGTGAAGGCTCATGCCCAGGAGAAATGGGACCGCGTGAAGATTGTGTGTAGCCAGCCGTACAACAAGGTGAGCTGCACAGCACTAAAAGCGAACATTAGTGGACAGAGAGCATTGTGTGTCTATGTGGTGCCACCTAAATCAATGTAAACCAGGGTCGTATTCATTAGGCAGCAAACAGACTGAAACAGTGTGGGACTAACAACACTTGTCCAATAAGAAACGTCCATTTTTGTTTTCCTTTGGCATGTCTTACATTCAGTGTCTCAGCTAGGATTTTGACGTCATTGAATGGTTACGGTAATTGGCCAGGCCAAGGTCACTGGCATAAGGCCATAAAGCCATTACACTTCATTATTATCATGGCGTTTCATTGTTATTATTCAGGTTATTACTTATTAACGGAGTCAAAATAAAGATGTCCTTTTCTGTTGGTTTTTCTTGCTGTTGGTTGTTCTTGAATATAATAAATTCTATACAGATCCTATTTCGACACAAAATCATTGAAATTAAGACTGGTGGGTTTTCTACCACTTTCCCCCAAAATAGTCACATAACGTCACAATCCGTGCTGCTGTCATTCGATGGCATTAGCATATGTTCTTCAAAAAGAGGACGCTGTAATGAGAGAAATAATGTAGCCTAAGCTACTGAAAATAGGCCTTGACAAGATTACATCATGACAGGAGTGTTTGATTTTATTAAAGTGATGGAGTCCAGACAGGCTGCTTTAGGACATTTTCTGAGTGGTCATATAGCCCTATAGAACCCCCCCCCCAGGGGCGGTGTCCATAATACCCATAAAAACTTGGGGTCAAACAGGGAAATTGTTCCAATCGTTTTTCCACCATTCATTTTCCCCATAGTTTTTTTTTATAAACACTTAAAATAGGGGCTGTGTTTCGTGTAGGCTTACCCTGGCGTGACGTTTTGATAACTATGTAAATCTCTCTCTGACTTTTTCCAATATATTCCGCTCTATTTACTCTCTAATTTCAAAATTGACGGTATGTTATACTACCAATCCCTGCAATCTCCTACATGTCATCTCTAGCTGACACATTTGCTAACAGTTATTGTGTTAATTTGAAACTTGCACAAGACAGTTCACAGAATTGACAATTTTTTGAGAAATGTAGCCAATTGATTCATTGCTACATTTAGCTAACATTATATAGTTAATCCAGAGATTCTTACCTTTGCCTCAATTCGTCAGTCTCGTCCAGCTCATCATGGCATTTGTAGTTCTTTATGACAGCCACATTAGCAGCTAATTAGAGTTGAATTTTTAGTGGGGGAAGTACTGTCAAATATATTGATAAGTCACCTTGTCCTAGAGAGATTTACACGGTTATCAAAACTAGAGGTCGACCGATTTAATCGGAATGGCCGATTTCCAAGTTCATAACAATCGGAAATCGGTATTTTGGGGCGGCGATTTCCGATTTATTTAAATGTTTTATTTATTATTTATTTTTATACCTTTTATTTAACTAGGCAAGTCAGTTAAGAACACATTGTTATTTTCAATGACTGCCTAGGAACTGTGGGTTAACTGCCTTGTTCAGGGGCAGAACGACAGATTTTCACCTTGTCAGCTCAGGGGTTTCAATCTTGCAACCGCACAGTTAACTAGTCCAACGCTCTAACCATTGCACTCCACGAGTAGCCTGCCTGTTACGCGAACGCAGTAGAAGCCAAGGTAAATTGCTAGCTTGCATCATAATCACTAGTTATAACTACTAATCCAGTTTAGCAGGCAATATTAACCAGGTGAAATGGTAATTTCTCTTGCATTCATTGCACGCAGAGTCAGGGTATATGCAACAGTTTGGGCTGCCTGGCTCATTGCGAACTAATTTGCCAGAATTGTACGTAATTATGACATACATTGAAGTTTGTGCAATGTAACAAGAATATTTAGACTTAGGGATGCCACCCGTTAGATAAAATACCGACCGGTTCCGTATTTCACTGAAATAATAAACGTTTTGTTTTCGAAATGATAGTTTCCGGATTCGATCATATTAATGACCAAAGGCTCGTATTTCTGCGTGTTATTATGTTATAATTAAGTCTGATTTGATAGAGCAGTCTGACTGAGCAGCAGCATGCCCGTAATCATTCATTCAAACAGCACTTTTATGCGTTTTGCCAGCAGCTCTTCGCAAACTGTTTATGACTTCAAACCTATCAGCCTAATGGCTGGTGTAACCAATGTGAAATGGCTAGCTAGTTAGCTGGGTGTGCGCTAATACTGTTTCAAACGTCACTCGCTTTTAGATTTGGAGTAGTTATTCCCCTTGCGCTGCAAGGGCCACGGCTTTTGTGGAGCGATGGGTAACGATGTTTTGAGTGTGGCTGTTGTCGATGTGTTCCTGCTTCGAGCCCAGGTAGGGGTGAGGAGGGGGACGGAAGCTATACTGTTACACTGGCAATACTATAAGAACATCCAATAGTCAAAGGTATATGAAATACAAATGGTATAGAGAGAAATAGTCCTATAAATACTATATTAACTACAACCTAAAACCTCTTACCTTGGAATATTGAAGTCTCATGTTAAAAGGAACCACCAACTTTCATATGTTCTGAGCAAGGAACTTAAACGTTAGCTTTTATACATGGCACATATTTTACATGGCACACATTTTTACATGGCACATATGACTTTCTTCATTATTGTTTCATTATGTTTCATTATTTATTTGAGGCTAAATTGATTTTATTGATATTTTATATTAAGTTAAAGTAAGTGTTAATTCAATATTGTTGTAATTGTCATTATTACAAATAAAAAATGGTGTAAAAACATCTGCCGATTAATCGGTATCGGCGTTTTTTTGGCCCTCTAATAATCAGTATCGGTAACGGCGTCGAAAAATCATAATCGGTCGACCTCTAATCAAAACGTCAAGCCAAGGTAAGTCTACACAAAACACTTATTTGAAGTGTTTCTAAAATTAATGTTGGAAAAACGATTGGAACCATTTCCCTGTTTGACCGCTAGGTTTCAAGGGTATTATGACTCATTCTGTAGTACCCCCCCCCCATAAAAGCCCCTGTCACTCAAAGCCACCAGTGTATGTCAGACGCAAGACAATATTTCTCCTTTACTTAAAACGTATAAAAATAACATTGGCCTTAAAACGTATAAAAATAACCTTGGCCTATCTTAGGCTTTCCGAGGCTATAATATTTTTTTATTTACTTTTATTTAACTAGGCAAGTCATTTAAGAACAAGTTCTTATTTTCAATGACGGCCTAGGAACAGTGAGTTAACTGCCTTGTTCAGGGGCAGAACGATAGGGTTTTACCTTGTCAGCTCGGGGATTTGATCTTGCAACCTTTCGGTTACTAGTCCAACGCTCTAAACATTAGGCTACCTGTCTAGTGAATGAAGGGAAGTATGAAGGGGACAGCTATCCTATAATATGAAGATTAAATTGACAATCCTTAAAATAGAAACAAATGCACACAACAGCCTATTTATCAACAAAGCTGATTATCGAGAGGGAGAGTGTTGGAAAAATTTCTCAAACAACAATGGCTCAGCCACGAAGTGGTAGGCCAACACAAGCTCTCAGAACAGGACCACGAGCGCTGACACACTCACTAGCGAGTTAAAAACTGCCTCTGGAAGTAATGTCAGCACAATAACTATTCGTCAGGAGTGTCATGAAATGGGTTTCCATGGCCGAGCAGCCACACACAAGCCTATGATCACCATGTGTATTGCCAAGCGTCGTCTGGAGTGGTGTAAAGCTCGCCACCATTGAACTTTAGAGCAGGGGAAACGCGTTCTCTGGAGTGATGAATCAAGCTTCACCATCTGGCAGTCCGACGAACGAATCTGGGTTTGGCGGTTGCCAGTTGAACGCTACCTGCCCCAATGCATAGTGCCATCTGTAAAGTTTGGTGGAGGAGGAATAATGGTCTGGGGCTCTTTTTCATGGTTCGGGCTAGGCTCTTTTAGTTCCAGTGAAGGGAAATCTTAATGCTACAGCATACGACATTCTAGACGATTCTGTGCATTCAACTTTGTTGCAACAGTTTGGGTCAGGCCCTTTCCTGTTTCATCATGGCAATGCCACTGTGCTCAAAGTGAGGTCCATACAGAGATGCTTTGTCGAGATTTATGTGGAATAACTTGACTGGTCTGCACAGAGCCCCGACCTCAACCCCATCGAACACCTTTGGGATGAATTGGAACGCCGACTGCGAGCCAGGCCTAGTCGCCCGACCTCACTAATGCTCTTGTGGCTGAATGGAAACAAGTCCCTGCAGCATTGTTCCAACATCTAATGGAAAGCCTTCCCAGAAGAGTGGAGGTTGTTGTAGCAGCAAAGGGGGGACCGACTAAATATTAATGCCAATGATTTTGGAATGAGATGTTCAATGAAAAGGTGTCCACATACTTTGGTCATGTAGTGTTTTTCTACCAGTGCTCAAGCGTGCTTGTTCCGTCAACATTAACAGGACAGAAACCAGACTCATGCTCATTTCTCAGATGGAGAGTGTATGTGATCGTATGAAATAGACCAAAACGTATTTCTCACAAGTGAAGCAAGTTGTGATCTCCGTAAACATTTATATTCCGGGAATGTGAATGGTAAATGACTGTGATTAGTAGATGCATTAACAGAAATGAATGTAACAATGACAGGGTTTGACGGTAAATTGCTTGTTTTAAAAATGGAAGGCTACTACATGGGTATTCATAAAAGTGCATTTCGGACGACACTGTATGTGTATATATTGCCCAGGTAACTATTCTACTTTGGTGGGGTAGGGGGGCAGCAATTTTTTTAGTCTCGCCTAGGGCAGCATATCGGCCAAGAACGGGCCTGATCAGCATTGATTAGTCTATAAATTAAGGAAAGATTACATATGAAGTTATACCATGTCAGGTTGGAGAGGATTGGCGCATTGTCCATTTGACACATGAGTGCATTATATGCCTCGGAGCCAGAACATCCTTGTCGACCGCTGTTGAATAATTAATGAATAGTCAGACACCTCCAACTTTTTGTTTTTTTAAATAACTATTTATTTATTTACTAAGCAAGCAATGAAAATGTGCATTGTATAAAAGAAAGTCAACACATCAAAGCTTTTTTACTGAAGTGCCATAGCCTATAGCGCTCTACACCCTGCTATTCTCTGGATTAGCTGCTCAAACATCAAAGGACAGTTGGAAAGAGGAGATGTAGAACATTTAGTAGACACCGTTAGCAAAACATTTGCTTAGAATCATTAGTGAACACTGCTGCTATTAGGTAAAGTTTATCTGCATTAAAATTAAGTTAATAAAACATTTTATAAATCCTAAAATGAATGTCGATGACAGTCTTCATCCATAACCGTCAGCTACACAGTTATTCAGTTACTGTCACAGCCCTAGTCTCAGCACAGTTCCTATTGTATACACTTATGAAAATGATTCAGGTTGGAGCGACATGACGACAAATGGCATTTTCCACCCTCAGAACATAGCATACGGAGTGGCCTTCGTGAAGTTCCATTCACCACCAGACAAAAGTGATCCACCAACCACAACAACACCGGTAAGAGAAGCTCAGCTGCAATCTTGAACCTTCTACAAAGCCAATGTCGTGGTAATTTCCTGTATTACTAAACATTGAGAGCAAACCACACACAAGTCAGAGTATATTATAAAGTTATATATGATTATATATGAGCTTTATATATTATATATATAGCTTTTTATATATATATATATATCTATATATATATCTATATATATATATCTATCTATATATATATATATCTATATATATATCTATATATATATATATCTATATATATATATATATATATATATATATATATATATATATATATAATATATATATATATATATATATATATATATATATATATATATATAGCTATATATATATATATATATTTATATTTATATATATATATATATAATATATATAAATATATATATATATATATATAAATATATATATATTTATATTTATTTATATATATTTATATTTATATATATATATTTATATATATATATATATATATATATTTATATATATATATGAATTATATATATATATATATATATATATATATATATATATATATATATATGAAATATATATATATATGAATTATATATATATATATATATGAAATATATATATATATATATATGAATTATATATGAGCTTCACCATAGCCCTGTGACTCTCGGATCAATTCAGTGTCTATAAATGAATTCTCTGAGAGTGCTTACGAAACAGTTCTTAGTATCATTTATAGCCAAGACACACCCATCTCAACTCACATGATGAAACACAGATCTCAGGAACAGTTCACAAAGAACATTTTACTTGAAAGAGGAGAAAGAGGAGTATCCCATAGCCAGATAGCATTAGCTATAAATGTTTGGTCTCCTAAACTAAGTTCTTATCTCATTCTTGGTACCACTTAGGACCAAAACATTACCTTATCCAATGGCATATATCAATTGTCAATTCTAGATACTCCCATCTGAAATGCACTTCCTCCTGGACAAGATAAGGATAAGAAAAGACAGTGAGCCTCTTAGGTCATATACTACATTGCTCAAAAAATAAAGGGAACACTAAAATAACACATCCTAGATCTGAATGAATGAAATATTCTTATTAAAAACTTTTTTCTTTACATAGTTGAATGTGCGGACAACAAAATCACACACAAATAATCAATGGAAATCAAATGTATCAACCCATGGAGGTCTGGATTTGGAGTCACACTCAGAATTAAAGTGGAAAACCACACTACAGGCTGATCCAACTTTGATGTAATGTCCTTAAAACAAGTCCAAATGAGGCTCAGTAGTGTGTGTGGCCTCCACGTGCCTGTATGACCTCCCTACAATGCCTGGGCATGCTCCTGATGAGGTGGCGGATGGTCTCCTGAGGGATCTCCTCCCAGACCTGGACTAAGGTGGTGGATGGAGCGAGACATGATGTCTCAGATGTGCTCATTTGGATTCAGGTCTGGGGAACGGCCGGGCCAGTCCATAGCATCAATGCCTTCCTCTTGCAGGAACTGCTGACACACTCCAGCCACATGAGGTCTGGCATTGTCTTGCATTAGGAGGAACCCAGGGCCAACCGCATCAGCATATGGTCTCACAAGGGGTCTGAGGATCTCATCTCGGTACCTAATGGCAGTCAGGCTACCTCTGGCGAGCACATGGAGGGCTGTGCGGCCCCGCAAAGAAATGCCACCCCACACCATGACTGACCCACCACCAAACCGGTCATGCTGGAGGATGTTGCAGGCAGCAGAACGTTCTCCACGGCGTCTCCAGACTGTCACGTCTGTCACATGTGCTGAGTGTGAACCTGCTTTCATCTGTGAAGAGCAAAGGGCGCCAGTGGCGAATTTGCCAGTCTTGGTGTTCTCTGGCAAATGCCAAACGTCCTGCACGGTGTTGGGCTGTAAGCATAATCCCCACCTGTGGACATCGGGCCCTCATACCACCCTCATGAAGTCTGTTTCTGACCGTTTGAGCAGACACATGCACATTTGTGGCCTGCTGGAGGTCCTTTTGCAGGGCTCTGGCAGTGCTCCTCCTGCTCCTCCTTGCACAAAGGCGGAGGTAGCGCTCCTGCTGCTGGGTTGTTGCCCCCATACGGCCTCCTCCACGTCTCCTGATGTACTGACCTGTCTCCTGGTAGCACCTCCATGCTCTGGACACTACGCTGACAGACACAGCAAACCTTGCCACAGCTCGCATTGATGTTCCATCCTGGATGAGCTGCACTACCTGAGCCACTTGTGTGGGTTGTAGACTCCGTCTCATGCTGTGAGAGTGAAAGCACTGCCAGCATTCAAAAGTGACCAAAACATCAGCCAGGAAGCATAGGAACTGAGAAGTGATCTGTGGTCACCAGCTGCAGAACCACTCCTTAATTGAGGGTGTCTTGCTAATTGCCTATAATTTCCACCTGTTGTCTATTCCATTTGCACAACAGCATGTGAAATTTATTGTCAATCAGTGTTGCTTCCTTAGTGGACAGTTTTGATTTCACAGAAGTGTAATTGACTTGGAGTTACATTGTGTTGTTTAAGTGTTCCCTTTATTTTTTTGAGCAGTGTAGATCAAGATAAGGGCAACCTCAGAGGGGACACAATAGTTAGACACATTCCCATAAGAAGACAAGCCTGACCTCTCCCCTCTCTTGGGCACAAGTAACTTTACCCACATAAGCATACTTATTTATCAATGTTACCTAAATACTTCCGATTCTGCCACGACACCCACTCTCCACTGAGACTAAGTCTCAATAGACTCATTCAGTATATAACTAAACTCAGCAAAACATTGTAAAGGGTTTAAACACTGTTTCCCATGCTTGTTCAATGAACCATAAACAATTAATCAACATGCACCTGTGGAACGGTCGTTACAGCTTTGTGGTACGGTCGTTACGGTCATTACAGCTTTCAGACAGTAGGCAATTAAGGCTACAGTTTTGAAAACTTAGGACACTAAAGAGGCCTTTCTGCTGACTCTGAAAAACACCAAAAGTAAGATGCCCAGGGTCCCTGCTCATCTGTGTGAACGTGCCTTAGGCATGTTGCAAGGAGGCATGAGGACTGCAGATGTGGCCAGAGCAATAAATTGCAATGTCTGTACTGTGAGACGCCTAAGACAGCGCTACAGGGAGACCGGACGGACAGCTGATCGTCCTCGCAGTGGCAGACCACGTGTAACAACTCCTGCACAGGATCGGTACATCCGAACATCACACCTGCAGGACAGGTACAGGATGGCAACAACAACTGCCCGAGTTACACCAGGAACGCACAATCCCTCCATCAGTGCTCAGACTGTCCGCAATAGGCTGAGAGAGGCTGGACTGAAGGCTATTAGGCTTGTTGTAAGGCAGGTCCTCACCAGACATCACCGGCAACAACGTTGCCTATGGGCACAAACCCACCATCGCTGGACCAGACAGGACTGGCAAAAGTGCTCTTCACTGACGAGTCGCGGTTTTGTCTCACCAGGGGTGATGGTCGGATATGCTTTTATCATCGAAGGAATAAGTGTTACACCGAGGCCTGTACTCTGGAGCGGGATCGATTTGGAGGTGGAGTGTCCGTCATGGTCTGGGGCAGTGTGTCACAGCATCATCGGACTGAGCTTGTTGTCATTGCAGGCAATCTCAACGCTGTGCGTTACAGGGAAGACATCCTCCTCCCTCATGTGGTACCCTTCCTGCAGGCTCATCCTGAAATGACCCTCCAGCATGACAATGCCACCAGCCATACTGCTCGTTCTGTGCGTGATTTCCTGCAAGACAGGAATGTCAGTGTTCTGCCATGGCCAGCGAAGAGCCCGGATCTCAATCCCATTGAGCACGTCTGGGACCTGTTCACTATGCTTCACTGTAGGGATGGTGCCAGGTTTCCTCCAGATTTGATGCTTGGCATTTAGGCCAAAGAGTTCAATCTTGGTTTCATCAGATGAGGGAATCTTGTTTCTCATGGTTTGTGAGTCCTTTAGGTGTCTCTTTTTTTAAATCGAACTCCAAGCAGGCTGTTGTGCCTTTTACTGAGGAGTGGCTTCCGTCTGGACGCTCTACAATAAAGGCCTGATTGGTGGAGTGCTGAAGAGATGGTTGTCCATCTGGAAGGTTCTCCCATCTCCACAGAGGAAATCTGGAGCTCGGTCAGAGTGAACATTGGGTTCTTGGTCCATCTCCCTGACCAAGGCCCTTCTCCCCCGAATTATCAGTTTGGCCCTGCAGCTAGCCCAGGAAAATTCTTGGTTCCAAACTAATTTTGTTTAAGAATGATGGAGGCCACTGTGTTCTTTGGGACCTTTTAATGCTGCAGACACAATCCTGACACAATCCTGTCTCGGAGCTCTACGGGCAATTCCTTTGACCTCATGGCTTGGTTTTTGCTCTAATATGCACACACCTACTGTGCCTTGCGAAAGTATTCGGCCCGCTTGAACTTTGCGACCTTTTGCCACATTTCAGGCTTCAAACATAAAGATATAAAACTGTATTTGTTTGTGAAGAATCAACAACAAGTGGGACACAATCATGAAGTGGAACGACATTTATTGGATATTTCAAACTTTTTTAACAAATCAAAAACTGAAAAATTGGGCGTGCAAAATTATTCAGCCCCTTTACTTTCAGTACAGCAAACTCTCTCCAGAAGTTCAGTGAGGATCTCTGAATGATCCAATGTTGACCTAAATGACTAATGATGATAAATACAATCCACCTGTGTGTAATCAAGTCTCAGTATAAATGCACCTGCACTGTGATAGTCTCAGAGGTCCGTTAAAAGCGCAGAGAGCATCATGAAGAACAAGGAACACACCAGGCAGGTCCGAGATACTGTTGTGAAGAAGTTTAAAGCCGGATTTGGATACAAAAAGATTTCCCAAGCTTTAAACATCCCAAGGAGCACTGTGCAAGCGATAATATTGAAATGGAAGGAGTATCAGACCACTGCAAATCTACCAAGACCTGGCCGTCCCTCTAAACTTTCAGCTCATACAAGGAGAAGACTGATCAGAGATGCAGCCAAGAGGCATGATCACTCTGGATGAACTGCAGAGATCTACAGCTGAGGTGGGAGACTCTGTCCATAGGACAACAATCAGTTGTATATTGCACAAATCTGGCCTTTATGGAAGAGTGGCAAGAAGAAAGCCATTTCTTAAAGATATCCATAAAAAGTGTTGTTTAAAGTTTGCCACAAGCCACCTGGGAGACACACCAAACATGTGGAAGAAGGTGCTCTGGTCAGATGAAACCAAATTGAACTTTTTGGCAACAATGCAAAACGTTATGTTTGGCGTAAAAGCAACACAGCTCATCACCCTGAACACACCATCCCCACTGTCAAACATGGTGGTGGCAGCATCATGGTTTGGGCCTGCTTTTCTTCAGCAGGGACAGGGAAGATGGTTAAAATTGATGGGAAGATGGATGGAGCCAAATACAGGACCATTCTGGAAGAAAACCTGATGGAGTCTGCAAAAGACCTGAGACTGGGACGGAGATTTGTTTTCCAACAAGACAATGATCCAAAACATAAAGCAAAATCTACAATGGAATGGTTCAAAAATAAACATATCCAGGTGTTAGAATGGCCAAGTCAAAGTCCAGACCTGAATCCAATCGAGAATCTGTGGAAAGAACTGAAAACTGCTGTTCACAAATGCTCTCCATCCAACCTCACTGAGCTCAAGCTGTTTTGCAAGGAAGAATGGGAAAAAATGTCAGTCTCTCGATGTACAAAACTGATAGACATACCCCAAGCGACTTACAGCTGTAATCGCAGCAAAAGGTGGCGCTACAAAGTATTAACTTAAGGGGGCTGAATAATTTTGCACGCCCAATTCTTCAGTTTTTGATTTGTTAAAAAAGTTTGAAATGTCCAATAAATGTCGTTCCACTTCATGATTGTGTCCCACAAATACAGTTTTATATCTTTATGTTTGAAGCCTGAAATGTGGCAAAAGGTCGCAAAGTTCAAGGGGGCCGAATACTTTCGCAAGGCACTGTATATAGACTTGGTGCGTGCCTTACCAAATCATGTCCAATCAATTGAATTTACCGCAGTTGGACTGCAAGTTGTAGAAAAATCTCAAGGATGATCACAATGGAAACAGGATGCACCTGAGCTCAATTTCAAGTCTCATAGCAAAGGGTCTGAATACTTATGTAAATAAGGTATCTCTGTTTTTTATTTTTAATGTCTGCAAAAAATTCCAAAAATCAGTTTTTCGTTTTGTCATTATGATGTATTGTTTATAGATCAATTTTAGATTAAGGCTGATTTTAAGGTCTGATTAGATTAAAGTCTTATTGCACTGTAAGTCCATATGCCACCATCTGTTGCGCAGATCCAGTAATATGCTTCAACCACGAATGACTGGGCACTGTTTTATTTCTTTATTCGATGGTGCTTGTCTTTCCCATTCATTTGGGATTTATGCATAAAGCTGGATCCACACAGCAGATGGTCTAGGCTGTGGACTCGTCTAGAGAGTAGACAACTTTTTTTCTAAACTTTCTTTGATTTTGAGTGACCTGGAATTTATACCATCAAAAACGATATTTATGTGCACTGTCATGTGCTTTCCTAACTGATCAGACTCTCTCACAACACTGTCTTTCTTGCCCCCTGACAGAAGTTGACCAAGCTGGGCCAGTTCCGGGTGAAGGATGAGTCCCCCTCGGCTTGCCCCAGTCTACAGCCAGGCAGCCTCTTCTTCAACAGAGAGAGCACCTCCAAAGCCAGCCCAGCACTCAAGGGTACTACTACTGTACTCAAGCTAAAGGCCTTGTTACAGCTAATTTCAGATAGCATGTTTATTAGTGCGCATTGATGTGATGTGATTGAGTGACCGAAAAGCACCATAGGATCTGCTGGTGGGGTGAGAAATGTGAAACAATATTTCCCAACTTCTTTCTCTGTCTTGTCACCTCTTCTCCCCCCACAGTTTCGCCACAGACTGAGAAGCTCAGCTATGCAGCTGCCGCCCTGCAGTCTGGATCAGGGTCTGGCCACTCCTCAGCCCCACCGTCCTCCAACTCTCCCCCACCACAGGTAAGGACCAAGGCTTGGTCTGCATCCCAAATGGCACCGTAATCCCTATATAGTGCACTATTTTTGATCAGAGCCCATAGTGATGCATCATTGGCTTCTCTAAGACCAGAACTGATGGTGAATCATTCATTAAGTCCTTCCAGGCTAGTGCGGACTGACCTGAATCTCCAGGCTATGATACTAGTTATGTCCCAAATGGCACCTTATTCTATTCCTATATAGTGCCCTAGTTTTGCCAAGCGCCTTATGGGCCTTGGTCAAAAGTAGTGTACAATATAGGGAATAGGGTGCCATTTGAGAGGCAGACACCATATTGATTTCTTTAAAAAGAGGTACAAGGTGATTGTTTTTTAGTCCTGCAGCTGTGTTCGGTAGACTGCGGCCGCGTAGCTAATGTAGTATAGATTTAATGTAAACATTGTAAATCATCGATAGTGAAAAGAGATGACAGTATGGTTTGCTTGTGGTACATTTTTCCAGAGGTTCAGAGATGGAACATTCTTTCAAGTGAGAGGCGATGTTACTCACTTAAACATTCATTTACATAAGTGTAAACATAATTAGGACCTGCGATTTGTTTGCTTGTTTGTTTTCTCTGCTCATTTCTGTCAGTTATCCCACTTACAGAAATTATAAGCCGTTTTCATTCTAAATGTCTTGTTTTCTTAATTGAAAAGTGAGTGTTCTCAACTGCTTTGCTCTTTGAGTACGTATTTCTCTCATGGTTTTACCGTAAAGACAAATTGCTTTATCCATCCTCGCTCCTTTTTCCTAGGCAGCAGTGAAGAGGAAGTTTGAGTTCACTAAAGAGCGCCAGACTGCCCTCGCTCCGCCCCCCTCAAAGAAACCCAGCCCTATGGGCTCTCCTGAACGGGGCACTACCACCCCCAAACCCAAGGCCAAACCCAGCACAGCCAGTACTCCCAGCCCCATCGCTGCCAAAGGTAAAGACACCCTGCAAGTCAGTCAGCTATCTAGCCAGCCACTCACTGACTCATTCTACACATTTTTCACCTATGCTTGTGTGAATAAAGTAAATTTAATACATCGATGCAAATACCCTGATAGTTATATATTCTTATTTTCCCCTCTCCTCATCTCTGTCATTCTTTTCACCCCAGTCTCCCCTGCCCAGAAAACCCCAGACACCAAGAAGAAGGAGAGCCTGTCCAAACCACAAGCCAAGCCCAGAGCCAAACCCTCCAAAGCCCAGTCCAGCTCCTCCGAGGCCACCGTTCCCCTCAACAAGATCATGGAGGGGGTGGTGTTTGTGCTGAGTGGCTTCCAGAACCCCTTTCGGGGGGACCTGAGGGACAAGGCCCTGGCCATGGGGGCCAAGTACCGCTCTGACTGGACCCCTGACGCCACGCACCTCATGTGAGTGGAGGAGATGGAGATACTGGGAGGTAGTAGTTTGGGAAGTCCTCTTAAGTTGGGTTCTCATTGTAATCTGAAATCTTATTGGTAATTTAAAGATGCATGAAAATGGTAATAGAGTGAGGTAAGAACATATTGGAAACAGGTCAAAAAGAATTGTGTGGAGTACAACCAACAATGGGGCTAGTATTATAGTGGTAGTAATGTTTTTAGGAGTAATATTATCAAGTATATTCTCCATCTCATATACAACCAAGACTAGTGTAACTAGAGGAGTATCACGATAACAGCATGCAAAGCAAAGCAGACCATATCACACTAATCACACTCTGCCATAGTAGTAGTGGGCTGTCCCTGGCTACCTTCCTGTGCCTGCATCCCATATGGCACCCTATTAATTGCACTATACAGGGAATAGTGTGCCATATTTTGGATGTAGCCACGGTCACTTTGGACCCTGGTCGAAAGTAGTGCACGATATAGAATGCCATCTGGGACGCAGCCGTGCTAACCAAGGGTTTATCATCTGCTTTATCCAGCTGTGCCTTCTCCAACACCCCCAAGTACAGCCAGGTGAAGTCAGCAGGGGGCGTCATCGTCCGGAAGGAGTGGGTGCTGGACTGTCACAAGAGGAAGCAGAAGATCTCCTTCAAACGGTGAGGGAGGGGGAGGCTGTGGGTGGCAGAACGAGGGGGGCAGACTGGGGGAAGGGAGGGGGAGACTGTGGGTGGCAGAACGAGGGGGAGGGAGGGGGAGACTGAGGGAGGCAGAACGAGGTGGAGGGTGGCAGAGAGAGAGGGGAGGAAGTTGGACTGTGTTGTTAAGTCTGGTTCAAATAAATGGGTCCTTTGACCCATTGTCACCCATTCTCTATCAGAAAGCTTCTTTGAATTCAGTGAATTAAGTGAAGTTGGTAGTTAATGGTGTTTATAAGCACCTATTGCCAAAACTTTACCTGTACCCATGCAGCTCACTGAAGAATGTTATCTTGAAGAGCTGAGGCCTGCTGTGATGTATTCAGTCCAACTTCTACTAATGATTCTTGTCACTACAAGCGGACTCAATGAAGATCTCTCTTCAATCAAAACGGCATTGAAGATTATGGCTGAATCTCGAGTTAGTCAAAGCAAGGCCTCAGATAATATGAAAAGGGTTTCTTACCGCACCTTTCTTCAAAGTGAAAATGTCTTTCACATAAGGTCTTCACTTCTCGTCTGTCGCCTGAGGTGAAATCACTGCTTCCACGGGTAGTTTCGAGACCTGGTTTCAAATACTATTTGTAGATCAATAAGACCTAATTTCAAATACGTTTTGAACGATGTGTTTAGACAAAAAAATGTTTTTTTAAATACAAGTTGAATTTTGGAAAGTATTGACATGCATTTACAACTACTTATATTTAAAGTTGTTGTTTTGGGCTGTGTATTTCAAACTACTCAAATACACAGAAAAGTGTAATTTAAAATACTTATAAGCGAAACATGCAACAATTTAAATACTTTTTACTGAGTTACAGTTCATATAAGGAAATCTGTCAATTAAAATAAATTAATTAGGCCCTAATCTATGGATTTCACGACTGGACAGGGGTGCAGCCATGGATGTGCCTGGGTCGACTTAGGCCCACCCACTTGGGAGCCAGGCCCAGCCAATCAGAATGAGTTTGTCCCCAAAAAGTGCTTAATTACAGACATAAATACAACTCTGCACCCCCCTCAGACAATCTCGCAGGTGAAGATGCCATATGTGGACGTCCTGCGCTGGCGTAGTTGTGTGACAAAACTGGTGCACCTGTGTAATGATCATGCTGTTTAATCAGCTCCTTAATATACCACACCTGCCAGGTGGATGGATTACCTTGGCAAAGGAGAAATGCTCATTAACAGGGATGTAAACAAATTTGTGCACAACATTTGAGAGACAAGTTTTTGTGGGTCTGAACATTTTTAGGGATCTTTTATTTCAGCTCATGAAACATGGGACCAACACTTTACATGTTGCGTTTATATTTGTGTTCAGTGAAAATATGCATGTATTTGAACGTAGGTCTGGTACTTTCTTGGCAAGGTCAGGTCTCAGTGATTGCTGCCTGCATCATTCACCTCCTATGTTTTTCTACACATTTCCCTACTCCTGTACAATGCGCTCATTTTCTTTAGTCAGTATTGACATCATGTCTGTGTAATTGGCCCTCAGAAACAAATGAATGTCCGCTCATCTAATTTGAAAGCGGTGTGCGAAATGATAAAGTACTATTGTAAGAGGGTGTTGCGAAAATAAGTCCAATTAACACTGTTGAGGTATTAACACGCTAATTGTGTGTATTTTCTCTGCGTTGGCATCATAATTCTACATTGGGACGCGCACACACACACACACCCACTACCGCCGTTATTTGGCTGTATTTACTGACCCCCTTCTGCTGTAGACTGCTCTCCATCTCCCTCAACCACTCTCCTTTTTGTATAGAGAATCGCTCTCTCCTCCTCGTCTATCCTCACTCTCATCCCTCGTTCCTCATCCATCCATCCAAGCCATCTCGTCTCTATTGTGCAGCTCTTGTTTGGAGTGCAGAGCTCTAATGATTTATTCCTTATTTAAAAGCTGCATCTGCTATGGGTAATTGAAGGGTCCACTTCCTTTGAAGAACACTAGTGCTCATACACACACACACACACACACACACACACACACACACACACACACACACACACACAGACAGAGAGAGACGTAGACACACACGCATACTCAAACGCAGAGAGACGGTCGTCGCACGCTCGGACACAAACACACAGGCCAACTCAAACCAGACGAACACTGCTATGCATCCAAATGTTTTGGGCCTTTTGTACTTTAGAGAACACTTCAAAATGAAAGGAGGAACAGAGAAGAGGAGAGGAGGGGCGCACGCTTCCCTCAAGTGGCATCAAGATAAACCGGCAACACAATGGAATGAATGGGGAATAAATAAGTAAACTTTGCGTTAGTGTAGATTATTGAAGGTTCCGTCTATCTGTAACATATGAAGTGCCTCAAACCTTTTTAGATTCCCTTTCAGTTATCACAGACCTAGGTTGCGTCGCAAATTGCACTCTATTCCCGAAATAGTTTTTTTTCTCTTTACAATTATTACCTGAGACAACAAATCGTGATGAAGAACTGGTCTTGTGCAAATAACCATTTTCCTCCAGTAAAGCCCTTGACCTTTTCATAATTGGAATTTTCATATGAAAGGACAAATTTAACTTCTTGCGTCGAGCCATCCCGGATCCGGTATCGTGACTACAGCCTCAAAGCTCATTACCATAACGCAACGTTAACTATTCATGAAAATCGCAAATTAAATGAAATTAATCTATTTGCTCTCAAGCTTAGCCTTTTGTTAACAACACTGTCATCTCAGATTTTCAAAATATGCTTCTCAACCATTGCAAAACAAGCATTTGTGTAACAGTATTGATTGCTAGCATAGCATTTAGCGTAGCATTTAGCGTTAGCATTCAGCAGGCAACATTTTACACAAAAAACAGAAAAGGATTCAAATAAAATCATTTACCTTTGAAGAACTTCAGATGTTTTCAATTAGGAGACTCTCAGTTAGATAGCAAATGTTCCATTTTTACAAAAAATATTATTTGTGTTGACAAATCGGTCCGTTTTCTGCGTGACGTTTAGCTACGAAAAAAAACCTGTATCCAGTATTGTGTAAATCTATCCGCAAGCTCATTAGCAGAACACAACGTTAACTATTCATGAAAATCGCAAATGAAATTAAATTAATCTATTTGCTCTCAAGCTTAGCCTTTTGTTAACAACACTGTCATCTCAGATTTTCAAAATATGCTTTTGAACTATAGCTAAACAAGCATTTGTGTAACAACAGTATTGGTAGCCTAGCATAGGATTATGCCTCTATTTCAGCATGCAACATTTTCCACAAAAACCAGAAAAGAATTCAAATAAAATAATTTACCTTTGAAGAACTTCAGATGTTTTCAATGAGGAGACTCTGTTAGATAGCAAATGTTCCATTTTTACAAAAAATATTATTTGTGTCGACTAATCGCTCCGTTTTGTTCATCACGTTTGGGTAAGGGGGGGAAAAAGTCATTAAAACGCGAACTTTTTTCCAAATTAACTCCATAATATCGACAGAAACATGGCAAACCGATGTTTAGAATCAATCCTCAAGGTGTTTTTCACATATCTATCGACGATAAAATCCATCGTGGCAGTTTACTTTCTCTTCTGAAGAAATGGAACGCGCATGGACCTACAGATTACGCAATAATTTCTAAACAGGACACCGGTAAATGTAGTCTCTTATGGTCAATCTTCCAATGATATACCTACAAACACGTCACAATGCTGCAGACACCTTGGGGAATAGACAGAAAGCGCAGGCTCGTTCCTGGCGCATTCACAGCCATATAAGGAGACATTGGAACACAGCGCCTTCAGAATCTGGGGCATTTCCTGTATGAAAATTCATCTTGGTTTTGCCTGTAGCATTAGTTCTGGGGCACTCACAGATAATATCTTTGCAGTTTTGGAAACGTCAGAGTTTTGTCTTTCCAAGGCTGTCAATTCCATGCATAATATGACAAAATATCTTGTTTAAAACGGGAACGTTTTTTTATCCAAAAATTAAAAGAGCGCCCCCTATCTCGAAGAGGTTAACTGATCCAATACAACTTTATTCCTCCCCTCAGATTGTGCATAATTCCCTGTCCCCCCCAGGAGGCCTTTTGGTAGGCCGTCATTGTAAATGAGAATTTGTTCTCAACTGACATGCCTAGTTAAATAAATAAGAAAATATTCAAGCAATTCTGATCGTATTGACCATGAACGGGTCACAGTGCTGTCGTCATTGTTACGGCGCCAATAAAGGTGCATTTGAATGCAGTAGCCTAGGGAACACAGTGGCTACCTATTCAAAACCACAATGCTAGTCCTCTATTATTTTTCTACTTTTATTGTTTGATATTTAGAACTGCCCTTGGCTCGTAACTTACCCGAATCAACAATCGGATATATTGTTCAATCTGATGTATTGTAGAAGTAATTCATTCTTTTTTGGCCCTAAAGTCGAGACTGATATTAATTTTCCCACACAATTCAGATGAAATACGTGGCCTTCCAGGGACCTCTGAGTGCAGAGGGAAACAAATCACTCTTGCGCACTGCTCTCCATAGAGGGAGGATACGTTTTCCTTTAGGACCTACCCGCTGGTAGAGCTTTGAGAATTCTATTCCTTAACTCAATTCAATACATTTCTTTAGGTAATTCGCCATACTGCATATGAAGTGAAGTGTCCTAAGAGGATTGAGAAGCTTAGAGTCTCAGACCCCGTCTCTGTAAGCTAAGCATATAGCCTGTGTGTGTGTGTGTGTGTGTGTGTGTGTGTGTGTGTGTGTGTGTGTGTGTGTGTGTGTGTGTGTGTGTGTGTGTGTGTGTGTGTGTGTGTGTGTGTGTGTGTGTGTGTGTGTGTGTGTGTGTGTGTGTGTGTGCGCACCTGCTACACTACATTAGGAAACCCTCTACTTTTTCATTTTCCAATCTAAACCGTGCTGTAGGATATGAGGAATCGATGCACAGAATAGAGCGGTAACAGTGTGAGTAGTGATGACCCTTGATAGCCGTATTTCATCTTAGCGGTCGTCTTGGTGACTTGAGGGGCTGGAGATTGTGTGTGTGGAAAGGGTAATGCATCTTTGATTGAGAATGAAGTGGCGTGTGTGTGAGAGGGTTAGCACTGTCGCTGTCGAGGCTGAAGCTTCATTTCACCTGTGTGCCACAGCCAGACGCTTTTCCGCCGCACCTCTTTCACCTCATCCAGACATATTGTTTTATTCTGTCATGTATTCGCTTCACGGACGGCCTAATCTAATGCAATTTAAGCCATTTAACTTTTTCATAGTGCACGTTAGCCGTTCAGTCGTGCCTGAGTGGACCACTGCCACCAGGCTCGCCCATCATAGGACCCTCTCAGTCCCGCTCTGTGGGGTGGCTCAGAGGGCACTGCCACCAGGCTCGCCCGTCATAGGACCCTCTCAGTCCCTCTCTGTGGGGTGGCTCAGAGGGCACTGCCACCAGGCTCGCCCATCATAGGACCCTCTCAGTCCCTCTCTGTGCGGTGGCTCAGAGGGCACTGCCACCAGGCTCGCCCGTCATAGGACCCTCTCAGTCCCTCTATGTGGGGTGGCTCAGAGGGCACTGCCACCAGGCTCGCCCGTCATAGGACCCTCTCAGTCCCTCTCCCTCTCTGTGGGGTGGCTCAGAGGGCACTGCCACCAGGCTCGCCCGTCATAGGACCCTCTCAGTCCCTCTATGTGGGGTGGGGGGCACTGGCTCAGAGGGGCACTGCCACCAGGCCCTCTCAGTCCCTCTCTGTGGGGTGGCTCAGAGGGCACTGCCAGGCCCGTCACCCTCTCAGTCCCTCTCTGTGGGGTGGCTCAGAGGGCACTGCCACCAGGCTCGCCCGTCATAGGACCCTCTCAGTCCCTCTCTGTGGGGTGGCTCAGAGGGCACTGCCACCAGGCTCCCCGTCATAGGACCCTCTCAGTCCCTCTCTGTGGGGTGGCTCAGAGGGCACTGCCACCAGGCTCGCCCGTCATAGGACCCTCTCAGTCCCTCTCTGTGGGGTGGCTCAGAGGGCACTGCCACCAGGCTCGCCCGTCATAGGACCCTCTCAGTCCCTCTCTGTGGGGTGGCTCAGAGGGCACTGCCACCAGGCTCGCCCGTCATAGGACCCTCTCAGTCCCTCTCTGTGGGGTGGCTCAGAGGGCACTGCCACCAGGGCACCTCTCTGTGGGGTGGCTCAGCCAGAGGGCACACCAGGCTCGCCCGTCATAGGTCCCTCTCTGTGGGGTGGCTCACCCCACCAGGCTCTCAGTCCCTCCCTGTGGGGTGGCTCAGAGGGCACTGCCACCAGGCTCGCCCGTCATAGGACCCTCTCAGTCCCTCTCTGTGGGGTGGCTCAGAGGGCACTGCCACCAGGCTCGCCCGTCATAGGACCCTCTCAGTCCCTCTCTGTGGGGTGGCTCAGAGGGCACTGCCACCAGGTAGTGCATAAATGTTTGTGTTTCCGCCCTGTTTGCGTAGTAGCACTTCTAAAGTTTGCAAAACGACATGTACAATTACATTTACAGTAGTGTGTCAAATGTATATTTTACATTAGAGCTGGAACGATAAACCGAAAATGATCGACACCGACCATAGCAATCACTTATCGCAGGCATTTTGCTGATATCGTTCATAACGATAAGTAGCCTATACTAGAGAAGTTTGAGATGTAATACGTTTAGTTAATATGTGTGATTGTTAATGGGACATGTGATGCTACAACCATCAAACTAGTAGTAGTAGTTTAAAGGGTAATACAAAAAACTGGTGCACATTAATGTTATAAACGTATCAATCTATTTATCGGTTTCGCATCAGTTCATTTATTTTTGTCCATATCACCCAGTTAAATGTACAGTCTGCAAATACATAATTGTAGGCGACAGAACCACCCCCAAGTGTCAAACAAATCCACTTAACAGGAAGAGGGAAGTATGTGGATGCATTGACTGTGCTGTTCATGGTGCTGATGTATGGTACTGTGTGTGTGTGTGTGTGTGTGCACTCTGTTACTGTTCTGTGTCTGGCTAGCCTTTGTGTCCATCTGGAACTTTTTTGCGCCCTTCAGATGTTGTGTTGTTCCAACATTGGAACCTTTGCGCAGAATTCCAGCCAGTGTGATCATCCCTTTGCTGCCCATCTAGTAGGAATCTTCTTGTTTATCCAGTCAGATGTTTTGCTTCTTTCCCTTCACCCCTTTTTTTTGTATTTCTTTATTTAATGCGATCTTTCTCTTCTTTCCCGCATTCCTCTCTTACTGCTAGGTACCTGATGCACGGAGCGGCGTCCAGCTCGGAGGGGAGCGACCTAGAGGAGGATGAAGAGAGTGAGGAGGAAAAAGAGAGAAGGGTAAGGGCTTCTTAAACTGTTCCACGACCTAGCAGTATGACATGATGACCTAAGAAAGAAAAAAAACACAATTCTGCTTCAAGTAACTGTAATTGTTCTGATTTACATGATTGCATTTGTTTTATTCCCACCCCGGTACTGACCTCTCTGTCGTTGGCAGACTCCACAAAAGAGGAGAGAAGAAGAAAGGCAACCCACTCCCAGAAAGACCCCCATCAAGAAAGAGGAGGATGATCTGTATGGTGGCTCCACAGATGCAGATGAACCAGGTTTCCATTATACACACCTCCATTGGAGCTGGGACGATAAACCTAAAATGACTGATTTTGCTACACAGTGTTCCTGTAGATTGTTCTAAAATAATTTGGTCAACAGTAATACCCGATGTATTATCTTGATTCCTGTTATAAAAGTATCTGCCTGTCCTTGTTTCGCTGTCAACTGCTGACTCTCACTCCCTCTCCCCACTGTGCGCACGGAGGAGCATTCTGAGAGATGAGTTCTGAGAAGCACAAGCATATTGCTCAAAATGCTAATGCAGAAAAAAATAGTTTTCAAAGGAACTACTGTTTTATACTACTGAACTACTGTTCTATACTGCAAAAATGTAAACACACCATGCAACAATTTCATTGATCTTACTGAGTTACAGTTGGTATGAGGAAATCAGTCAATTTAAATAAATTCATTAGGTCCTAATCTGGATTTCACATTACTTTTTTTAATATGCCTTAAAAAAATGGGCCTCATGATCTCGTCACGTTTTTTTTGAGTCTTCACATTGCCATCAATAAAATGCAATTGTGCTCGTTGTCCGTAGCTTATGCCTGCCCATGCCATAACTCCCCTGCCACCATAGGGCACTCTGTTTACAACTTTGACATCCGCAAATAACTCGCCCACACGACGCCATACGTGGTCTGCGGTTGTGATGCCGGTTGGACGTACTGCCAAATTCTCTAAAACGACGTTGGTGATGGCTTATATTAGAGAAATGAACATAAAATTATCTGGCAATAGCTCTGGTGGACATTCCTGCACTCAACATGCGAATTGCAAACTCCCTTATCGCAATATATTTTTTGGTCCATTTAGCCCAGCTCTATCTAGCACCTCCCCAAATGTTTTTTTTTACTGTAATTTATCACCTATTTATCGTTAGAGACATCACTATGGATTTTTGTCCAGCTCTAACATATACAAACTGCCTAGGTTCAGACAGACAGAATCACTGATCAAAATGCATCTCAACGCATCACCCCCAACCACTGTCTCTTGGTTTTCCCTGGGGTTGAATGTATGAATGAATTAGTTAATGCGTGAATGAATTAACCAGTTGCGACGAGCAAACCCGTATCCGGGAGCGTAATCATAGCCTCAAAAGCATTAGCATAACGCAACGTAAATAAATACCCGTAGAAACTTTTTCTATTCATGAAAATCGCAAATGAAATTAAATAAATATATTCAAACACAAGCTTAGCCTTTTGTTAACAACTCTGTCATCTCAGATTTTCAAAATATGTGTTACAGCCAACGCTAGACAAGCATTTGTGTAAGTTTATCATGGCATAATGCTATGCTAGGCTCTGCTGGCAGCAGGCAACATTTTCACGAAAATAAGAAAAGCAACCAAATTAAATCATTTACCTTTGAAGAACTTCAGATGCTTTCACTCAGGAGACTGCCAGTTAGATAGCAAATGTTCCTTTTTTCCAAAAATATTATTTTTGTAGGTGAAAAAGCTCCCGTTTCTTCACCATGCTTGGCTGAGAAATCGACCGAAAAATGCTACAACTAAAACGCCAAACTTTTTTCAAAATTAGCTACATAATATCGACAAACGCGGCAAACGTTGTTTAGGATCCATCCTCAAGGTGTTTTTAACAAATATATTCGATAATATATCCGTCGAGGCAGTTGGTTTCTCATAAGAAGCGATTGGAAAAATGGCTACCTCAGTATTTTACGCAAGGTTTTCTGCGGGAGACACCATGTGACCACATGCCATATATAGTCCCTTACAGCCATTCTTCAAGGGAAATGCCTAAAAAGACGTCACAATGCTGTAGACACCTTGTGGAAAACGTAAGCTCATTCGTAGCTCATTCACAGCCATATAAGGAGTCATTGGCATGAGGCGGTTTCAAAAACTGCGCCACTTCCTGATTGGATTTTTATCTGGGTTTCGCCTGTAACATCAGTTCTGTGGCACTCACAGACAATATCTTTGCAGTTTTGGAAACGTCAGGGTGTCTTCTTTCCAAAGCTGCCAATTATTTGCATAGTCGAGCATCTTTTCGTGACAAAATATCTTGTTTAAACAGGAACGTGTTTCATCAAAAAATTAAAATAGTGCCCCCTAAATCCAACTGGTTAATGCTTTAATTGTTCCGTAGGGAATTCTGATTGGCAACATATGGGACATTAAAATATTAGTTCATTAATTAGTTAATTCATTTGTTCGATAATTTATTCGCTCATTCTTTCATTCAAATGTTGTTGACAAACTTTAATTGGATTTCACTCCCTACGACTTCTCCGTTAAAGGTAGCTAATAGTAAATAAACACTACCACATGAGATGGGCCTAACGTTGAGGATCAACTGCTAGCTAGGGCAATATGTCGTGTAGTGCTGTTAGAGGCGCTAGAAGAGTAGTCTCAAGATGTCTTACTTAAGAGAGATTCCTGCTACACCTGAGACAGAGGTGAGAGGAAGGATGAACAGATTGGGAAGGAGGGGGAAGTGTGGAAATGTGTGAACTCACTACATTAAGTTGCTCTGCATAAGAGTGTCTGCTAAATTACTCAAATGTAAATGTAAGTGGACAACCAGGCTAGAGGAAATGGAGAGATGAGCTAAGAGAGTTATTTTGACTGATGGGCGGGATAGAGGATTCTAAGGGTGACATGTTTATCATCCTAAACATTGAGGCTGTAGTCAAACCAGTCAGGATCACTTCAGATATTCAGTGTAGCACTGCTTTTGAAACGAACAACAGAACAGATACTAATTTGCGTAGCGGACATTATTCTCTCCACTTATTTATGTGTAAATCATTGCTGCCAGTTTTCTCACAACAGACAACTACACACTTTTGATAGCAGCTGAATCACATGTGTCAGAATGGAAGGACCCTGACATGGTGTTGGAAAGGATAGGAGAAAGGAACATACTCTCTGGCCATACTCGTTTCCATAGACTCGTTTCATCACCTTTTCCTGACAGCCATTATTGCCGTAAATGTATTTCTATGGCCATGTCGTGAATGAAATCGCTCAATGGGCTTAATACATTTGCTCTAGTAGCTAGCCGAGGAAGAAAGAAAGACTAACCCCACAAAGACTGAAGAGGATGGACATGAAAGAGGGTGAAATGGACAGAGGGAGAGAAGTTGGGAAAAGACTGCTTTAATGAATTGTGTCGAGGGATGGACGGATTGACAACGCCGCCATTTAAAAGGACAGGAAGAGAGGGATGCGTGTCGAGAGGACAAGGGGAGTGAAAGAAGCACTTGCGTAGAGCAATCGCTGCCGAGAGACTTGTGCATGATTCTAATTTCTATGGTAATGCAAGGCCAGGAGTAAGTGGTCTGGGCGCATTAGTGCGCCGAGAACGTCTTTACTAACGCATCACATGCCTGGAAAGAGGGAAGAAGAATGAATCGCGACTGGGTGGATCTCAATAGTCTAGAAGTAGCTTATTTTCCTTCATTCATCTGCACTGGTTGGAAAATACATATGAACAGTATTAAGGGAACCTAGCCTTTAACTAGGGCCTAAGTACAAGGCCTTTTCATTTTGGAAGAGCAAAGCTTAGAGAGGTATGGGTGAAGCACTTACATATGTTTCTACAGCGTAGTATAGACTTAAGTTATGACCCGATGTAGATTAGTAAGATGGAATGCTTCTGATGTAGGTTATGTTCTTCTGATGTATTAATGTTGTTATTCTCCCGTCTCCTACAGAAGATGAGTCTGGCATGGACACGGAGGACGAGCTAAAGAGGTAACTAACATCACCAATGAACACGAATGGGATAGTGTTCATGTTTGACTGTAGCGGAGGTCGAAGCCATGTCCTACTGCAGGACCTCTGGGTTGACAGTGCCTCTGCCCGAGCCTGGTTTCAGATCTCTGTGCTGTCAGAGTTGCCCAATGGCCATAGGAGTTGCCCAATGGAGTTGCCCAATGGCCATAGGAGTTGCCCAATGGCCATAGGAGTTGCCCAATGGCCATAGGAGTTGCCCAATGGCCATAGGAGTTGCCCAATGGGTGCAGGTGTGTCTTCATTCAAGGACACCAGCAGAGCATCAATCAGTAGTTTCATAACCCCCATTTCATAAACAGTTTTTTTTTTCTCTCGGCAGGGTGGAGAGCGCGAGTCGGCAAAAGGAAGTAGAGAAGGAGAGAAAAGGAGTGAAGGAGGAGGACCCTTTTGGGGGGTCGACTGACGAGAACACTGACGCTGAGGCCGAGGAGGACAAGCCCATCCCTGAGTTACCAGGTCTGTCTCTGTCTGTCAGGCCTTGTCTGCCTTTCTCTGTGTGGTCTGTGCTGGCTGTGTGTGTCAGTTTGTTCTTGCTAATTGTTCATGTTATTCAACATCAATAAAGAACTTTTCTGTAAGCCACGCTGGCTTTTCACGACGCTCGCAAACGTTAAGTTGTCAAATTGCACACCATTTCTTCTATTTTTTCCCATCAGTGATGAACAATGAGGATTACTGTAATGCTCTTACAGGGAGTCTTGCACTCATGCTGATCTATCATTTTCTTACTACCCTTTAGATTTCCTAACTGGAAAGCGATTCTTCCTCTATGGCAAGTTCCCCAACAATGACAGGCGCCTACTCCTGCGGTACATCATCGCCTTCAACGGGTAGGGAGAAGAGAGACTGACTCCAGAATGAGAGTAGGGTAGATTTTACTGTAACAGTACTTTTAGAGGTAATACAAGTGATCAGCGGATGAGGGCTTGTGTGTCATTGTACCTTTATAAAACAGTGTTTGGGATCTCCGGCGAGACGTGTAGCTTTCTCACTCTCTTCCTCCTCTTCCCCTCCCCATATCTCTCCTTCTTTGTTCCTCTCCCTCTCTTCAGGGAGGTGGAGGACTACATGAGTGAAAAGGTCCAGTTTGTCGTCACCGGCGAGGGATGGCACGACTCCTTTGAAGACGTGAGTGTGACCTCCCTTTTGTTTCCTTCGAAAGACCTCTTGATTTGATGTTAAACACAAATATGAGAGTGCGATACACAAGCAGGCAGGCACACACTCGCACACCACGAACGTGATTTGTGGAACACACACATACTTATAAAGGTCTCATCTCTTTGTTAAAAGGTAACGACTCCAGGGAGTTAGAATGCTAGTCATCTATGTAAAGTGCTCAATTCATAGTCTGCGCCCAAAAAAGAGACAGAGAAATGTATAATGATATTTTCCCCTTTTGAAAGGCTTGGAATGAAATGGAAGTGCCACTCTAGCTATCACGTGATCATCTTAAGTGAAATAAGTAGTACATTTTTCCTAATGAGGCCAGACAAAATTGATTCACTGTTTTCACGTATTTTCCCCCCAGATAAGTGAGGCGAGTGAGTGGGGTAAAAAAATAAACATATAATCATAATCATTAGGTGGATAAGGTATAACAGTACTTTACCACGCTGTCCTAGGCTATATGGACATTAACAATAGGCAAAATGTTCCATTTCAGACTGATTTTCAGATTATTATTATTATTAATACACGATTTAACATTAACATTATTCACATCGGATGTAATAATAGAATGCATTATTCTATCATTTTCAAAAATTATTGAAAACAAAGTAATGTATGAATGTATTATCAGTTCATTAATCTACTTAATTGTATATCCTACCAAATTCAGGAATGATTAACAATCAATAATTGTAATCAAATTGAAATGTTGATGCATAATGAGTTCATTATCTGAATGCATCTCTACAGCTCAGGCGTTAACAAAATATTCATACAACTACGATTAGACCCTCTCATAGGCTAGGCCTGGTAGAAAGAGGGTCTGCCAAATGAATGTGGCACTGGAAAATAATACATCAATCCAGCCATAGAGTATAACCTTTCATCATCCTTTCATCATCTTCCATATAACATGCAACAATTAGAAGCATCAATCTATATAGATGAAGTGTGACTCAATTCGAGCCCAGTAACTTTGCTCACCGCATCCTCCTTCGACTGCCTCGTCTGGCTGCCACGACAAGCATGTGCGTGCCACTGGCGATGTACTTCGCTGGACACGCTAGCTGTTCTAGGCGGCGCGTCATCACTTCAAACGCATTCCTTCGTGGTGTTATCGTTTGGCCTACTACCAGTTAATTGGTTAAATGACATTGTTGTTTTGTCTATTAATCGCTTCTCATAGTTCTGAAAATGATGCAATAACCATGAATATAACCGTCTGTTTGTTTATAATGCGGGACGTCCCATGCTTAACCTGGACACACAAATAGTATGAAATTGCGCTGGCTTCAGCCATGACCGCATGAGAGAGAAATGAAACATCTGCACGTCGCCTGCAGGTGCCAGCGTGCGTGTTCCACTGTCCAATCCCAGGCTCGAACATGATCTGAGCGTGTGATCTGAGTCTGTTTGGTCTCTTGGGCATCAACTTGGGAAAGCCCCAAGGCAGAGCGGACAGTGCATGATAAACAAAGAGCTGCGTAATATTGGCCAAAAAACAGCACATCTGATTATTATGATGTTTTATTTTCTTCGGGGTGTGGAGAAAAGTGAGGCGTGGCATCCGTTAAACAGTAATTCAACTTTGTTCGGCCTAAGTATTATTTATATTTAGAAGAAATATCCCAAAAGGACTGATTCTAGGACATGTATTATTTTAGGAATACGTTTGATGTGCTGTTTACCTACCTCAGGGCCTTTGTTGTGCATCACTGATGTTTGATTTGATATTGGACATGCGTGGTTAGTTGCCTTTTGATGTAGGTCTGTTACACAGACATCTGTGTTCCACGCCAGCTCATTTGCAATGGAAAGTGCTTCTGCCAAGTCACGCTATTGAAATACAGTATATATGTTGTTGACCTATTTGGTGTACCATTTTAAATATTGGTTCAGTCTCTGTAGCCCTTTATTATTAAACAGATTCCCACCTCCTGACATATTTTCCTCTCGCTTTCTCTCTCCCTCTCTGCCACAGGCACTGATGGAGAATGGTAATTTAAGCTTTGTCAAACCCACATGGATTTTTGCCATCAACGATCGACAGAAGACGCTGCCATATCAGCCCTACACTGTTGTCCCTTGAGACTTGCATTTGCCAACGTGCTCACACACACAAACACACACACAACAGTATTGTACCTGTCCAAAGGGTAGGAGAGGTCGACATTGAAGCCATAGACACTAGCTCTTCTCAGATCCTCAGGTAAATGAAACCAAGCCTGTGCCATTTTGGTACAAATGCCTTAACTTCACCTGAGGCCATCCAGAGAGCTGGATAAAATGGTTTCCTTACCAGAGATGGCATATCTTCATAGACTTATCATTACCGGTGAACAAAAATAACTCTCCCATCTGCCTCTCTTTCAGGGCTTTTAAAACTATATTTCTCTGCTTCACATCCACTACCTCAGGGTCTATGTGGAAACTTCAGTTATCACTCATGTCCTGAAAAGCCACTGGCTTTGATAGAAGAGGGTGTATTAGTGTTAGGAGCAACATAGAGAGTCCTAGGTGTAGCCGGAATCTCTTAAAGAGCCCTATGTGCCCTGGTCAATAGTAGTGTACTACATAGGGAATAGGGTGCCGTTTACTGACGTAAAGGTGTTTGTTAGTTTTTTAAGGTCACTGACACTCTATACCAACGACCACGAAATATGAATAGAAAATAAGGCCTTTGTCCTTGTTGCTAGGTAGGAATATGAAATGGACTTCAAGGATTGGTTGGTATTCCTCATCTTATTATTTATTAAGTCCACTTTGGCGAAATACATGGGATTGTAGTGTAATTTGTAGCATGTAGTGCTGTACAATTACGTGTACTTTTTGTTTTATTCATGTTGTATGCTGTTTGAACTGTACACAGAGACTACTGTGTGCAAAAGTGTGAGGGTCCAATAAGTCCTGTTTTTGCTTGGTTATTTCTGGAAGTATATGATGTGTGTTCATTATCCTTGTTTTTCCCGTCTAGATTCGACTTGTTTATTACAGTATCTTAGCTTTGCTTTCAGATTTACCCCCCCAAAAAATATTTGGCAAATTAAAATAATGGATTTTTAAATTAATTGCACACCCTGCGTGTTTTTATTGATCAACTAGACAGATTTAAGTGGATTTGAATTGAACCCATCCTACTTTCCTCTATTCATATTCTGTTTCCATCCCTCCATTCTCTATCATCCCCCCCTAATTCAGTTCTCCCCATATTTCCCTCTCCAGTCAAGGGGATTAGAGTAATGGAAGAAGAGCAAGAGGGAGAAGCGAAATTATGATCAAATGTTTGAATTCTATGCCATGATTATTTTGAATAGAAATAATTTTAATTTTGGGTGGGGGTATGTCAGTGGTGTAAGATTAATGCATACTGTTTTAGACATTCATTACTTGACCTGACACAACATTGTTAAAGTTGAAATGCAATTTATAATATTTTTCACAAGCCTTTTAGGAGTGTATACTTAATTCCATTTGGAGCCCCAGGTGGATTCATAGATGTTTCAAAAGCTTTTATTTATTTTATGGTCTCATATTCCTTTAACATATTTGGCATGTCCTTGAAATCGAGAGACCGGTAGATCTGAGAGTTTAGAATTGTGCAAAGTAAGGCCCTTTTCACTTCATAGTGTTGTCTATACTGTTTTTCCTTAGTCTGATAGGCAATTTCTTTGTCAAATATTTACATTTTATAGCTCAATGGCTACATTCGGATGTACTTTATGAGTATCATACCATAGTCAAGTATTCATGTTAGTAAGCTGTGTGTATCAAAGTTCTCAGTCTTTTTATCCAGCTCTACTTCCTCAAGTTGTCAATGTGTAGACTGAACCATTGTCTGGACCACCTGAGGTACCTTTTCCACAGTTTCTAAGCTTGCTTTCTCATTGGCTATGTCCCGATTCTCCACCCTTTTTAAAGCATAGGAGTGTAAGCATTGGCTGGAAGGAGTTTACACCATTGTAAAAAAAGTGTGTGCACACTGAAAGAACTGTGAAGAATTGGGGCTCAACTATACTGTGTAGATCACATTATGCTCCCAGTGAGGGACATTGGTGAGAGCTTTGTGCACGGAACAAACCGGCAGTCATGATCATTTTGAGTGAGTCATTTACTGAGATACTGCAGTTGGATGAAGGGGTTTTGATGGACACAGAGAGGCTGCTTCATTGGATATGGGGTGGGCAAGGGGTGGGCAACTAGATGTCAGAGCTGATGGACTACATAATTATAATCATTTGTACACTGCAAATTGACCAAGTAAGCCCAAAAATAGATATTTTTAAATGAAGTCAATATTTCATACCTTGATTCCATTGAGACACGATCACATACTGTACAGCTATCTTTTTATTTGTGGGAATACTTGAACAGATTTCCTAAATTAACATGATTTTTTTTATCTGAATTCCTGCTGATTTTTACAGTCCTTTTTGACTAAAACAACTTTGAGGGGCCAAAATAAATTACTCGTAGGCCGAAGGTGTGTTTGACTGTACGATGAAAACAAACTGAGCGGATAGGCTTCATTCAGTGCTTGGGCACTAACCAACTTCACTGAACTATCTGTTATAATTATGAGATATGATTCTTACTCTCACTGCGTTTTCAAGTGAGTTTGATAACACTGCCCATCTCATACTGTCTGCCCTCATCCATTGCTATCCCCGTTTACGCATTGATGATGAAGCATAGACGTTTTCCCCTTCGAATTGTCTTCCCCGTCTCATTTCTCTCTGATCTCCTCTGTTGCTTCTGCTCATTGCGAGCGAGGCCAAACATGTATGGATGATTTTAATTTGTCGCCCAATTGGAGCGCTTTAGAGATCTTTTTACCCACGCGGTTCATTTGTTTTCATCGGTCTGTCTGTTTTTTTCCTTCTGAATATACACACACACACACTGCTCACTGGCTAATGAGGGAGGAGGAGGGGGGGAGGGAGGGTACCGCTAAATCACTTGGAGGAAAGTACAGAGTGTGAAAACCAGAGAGGGGTGGCGAGAGGAAGGGATTTACTGCTGGAACACTCATTGAGGAGTAGAGGGAGGGAGTGTGTTGCATGTTATAGAGGTTGAGGTGTGAGCTCTGACAGGAGAAGGGTTAGCAGGCTCAGAAGCAGACTGAGTGGTGGTGACTGACTGATTCACTCTGTCATTTTCCATTTTCCGCTTATTCAGAGAGTCTTACGGTATAGTGAGTGCAAACATTTTCATACTGTCTGCTGTATGTTGCAATTCTCTGTTTGGAGGGAATGGGACTGACTACCACTACAGCCGAGTGAGGGTAAGTTGCAGTTGAACCTACTTTTTTACTCATCATTTTGTTGCTATTTGGGTTACCTGTCTCTGTATTTTTACGTTATAAGGTGTATGTCTCTGTCTGTGTGTACTTGTTCATTCATTCATGCACATATGGTGGATTTACACTGTGAGCTGCAGCAGGAGATGGGTGGTTCAGGAACTAGCCCTTTAGAATGTCAGGGAGCAGGTCTGCGTCCCAGCAGGAGCATAGACAACCCTTTTGAGAGTGGTCGACTCCCCTAGGAAACGAATGGGATTAAATATACCACTGTTTGGTATAATGACTGAATACATTGTTAAGACCTAGTAATGAGTCCCGGGGAAGTATGTATTAAAAGTCTGAGTCGGAGTGCTTATTTAGGATAAGTTTAGCCTTTCAGAACACAGGATCTCATGGATAGGGCCGACCTCGTACTAGATTAGCACTCCTACTCTCAGATGCTTGATGCACCAGTATTTCTGCTTCGAAATATGGGACAAGTCAAGGACTTCGTTAGTCCTTCAATAAATGACCGTCTTTGCTCCCCCCCCAGACACAAACACACGCCACACGTTGGGAGCAGCACAGGGTCCGCCTCAGTGTAGCGCCCCTGGAGCCATGTATGGGTTAAGTGCCTTGCTCAAGGGCACAGTGATGGCAGGTGGTACCTGGGATCTGAAAGGAGCAGCTTTCCGTCTGCCAGATCAGGTTGGCAGATAAGGGTGATACTGATTGTAATATTCAGAAACAGTTTTTACATTTGTATACTGCAGAACTAGTTTTTGTTTTGGGTATCATGAAGCATTGATACACTTTTAATCCCCAACCCTACCCCACATGGGGTCTCTTGCCAGGCCGTCATTGTAAATACAAAAACAATTATTAATTGACATGCCTGGTTAAATCATGGTCTTAATAAGAAGTGAGAGGAATAGTAGATCATGGAGCGTTGAGTCTGAGAGAAGTGAGGGATTTAAAATATACCAGTCAGTATTTATTAATTAATTAATGAATTTCCCAGTCCATCCTCTCTCAACACTGATGATTCATTCACACTGCTCAATTTCCTCCCTTTCCCTCCATTGATTGTTGCTGCCCAGTGAATATCTCGCCTAGAACAAGATTGGGTACACGTTTTTAAAAAGTATTTTGTGTTGTGACCAACAAGGCCAAAGCTGTGCTAGAGTCCATGTGACAGACAAGGAGGGAGAGAAGACGGAGAGAGAGAGCATGGAAGGACAGAGAGGTGATCTAGTCCATGGGTTGTTGTCACCACATATTTAACAGCCACAAGTTAAGGGCATATACAAAAAAAAACGAGGTGGTTGTTAAATATCTCTTTCCAAACACAACCATTTTTAGGGGGAAAAGGATTGTCAGAAAAAGAGAGCGAAAGAGGGGGTTTGAAGACACTGTTTTTATTTAATGAAAAGTCTAGACTACTTCACTAGATATTTTGAGTCTTCATCTGCATGGCTTGAAGAAGCGCTGACACAGACAGTATAAAACAACAAGGTTAACTCGATTCCCCTCTTAGACACATCTCATCTATCTAAAAGATATTTTTTTAAATCCATGAAACAAGTCTTAGAACACGCTTTGTATCCACTATCCATGATTTCCCATAAGCACTGCCGGGTAGAGCTTTTTCACATCAAGCCCAATTGCTGAACAGTACTGACCTTGTTAAACATATTGATTTCCTGTCAGTCAAAGGACTAAAGAAAAATATATATCGTAAATAAGGGATAAAAATTATATTCCCATACGAAAAAAGATTGCAGTTTTGAAACAGCAGTCAACTGTGGTATTTTAAACGCAATAATTGCAGAATAACTGCAGTTGAACTTCAGTTACACTGCAAAATTACTTAATTAAAAACGGGTTGTAAGGGTTGAAAGCAGATGCTTCCAAGGGGTGTGGTTTCTGAATTGAAGATGATCGTGGACTACATGAAAAGGAGGGCCGAATACGCCCTCATTCACATTGATGGGGCTGTAGTGGAGCGGGTAGAGAGCTTCAAGTTCCTTGGTGTCCACATCCCCAACAAACTATCATGGTCCAAACACACCAATAAACTTGTGAAGAGGGCACGACAACGCCTTTTCCCCCTCAGGAGACTGAAAAGATTTGGCATGGGTCCCCAGATCCTCAAAGTTCAACAGCTGTACTATCGAGAGCATTTTGACCGGTTGCATCACCGCCTGGTATGGCAACTGCTCGGCATCTGACCGCAATGCGCTACAGAGGGTAGTGCATACGGCCCAGTACATCACTGGGGCCATGCTTCCTGCCATCCAGGTCCTCTACTAGGCGGTGTCAGAGGAAGGCCCCAAAAAATTGTCAAAGACTCCAGTCACCAAAGTCAGACTGTTCTCTCTGCTACCGCACGGCAAGCAGTACCGGAGCGCCGAGTCTAGGTCCAAGTGGCTCTTTAACAGCTTCTACCCCCAAGCCATAACAATTAATCAAATGGCCCCTTGGACTATTGACACCCCCTCCCCCCTTTGTTTTTGCCCTGCTGCTACTCACTGTTTATTATCTATCCATAGTCACTTTACCCCTACCTACATGTACAAATGACCTCGTATAACCTGTACCCCAGTGCATTGACTCGGTACCGGAACCCCCTGTATGTAGCCTCATTATTGTTATTTTTTTACTTTACATGTTTGTTTTTTTTGTAAATATTTTCTTAACCAACAATGCAGTTTTAATAAAATAGAGTTAAGGGCTTGTAAGTAAGCATTTCACGGTAAGGTCCTGTTGTATTCGGCGCATGTGACATAACATTTTATTTGAATTCGTTAAGCAATTAACATCCCATCATGCTTAGGGTCATGTATAAAAATGCTGGGCAGGCCATTATTTTGGCTACCATGGCTATGCCCCCATAGGGTACAATCTTTCCAGCACTCTCCCCTAACCACCGAGCCTCAGGGTAAAAGTGGAAAATGTAATGCTCTGAGACTATATATTCTGTGGAAACATCATCAAATACCTGAACACTTCTTCTCCCTTGCATAAATAAAGCTGTATGTCTGGAGCTCACTGGTGCAGGAATCTCCAAGGGCCCAGAATAGTTGATAAAATGTTTAATCTTCGCTAGCAAGAGCTGAAGACAGATGGGCTAGAATAAAGGCGGACTGGTGGAGTAGAGGGAGGTACATGCAATTGAAAGATCCTGAACCAACTGCCATGTGGTGTAGCCAATGTGATTTATAATGGATATTTATTTTCATCAGCATATTTTCTGTTAAATGAAAATGAGCATATGAAAATCAGAGGTCCTAACTGGCATGCAGATTGGTAGAAATGGTCATGTAAATTGTCACTCCACATGAAAAAAAAGTTGCTGACCACTTAAGCTTTAATTTATACATTTTTCTGTAAAATAGGCCGACTATACCAGGAGCGGATTGGCCATCTGGCAAATGCCACATGAGCTGGACCATTTTTTTTGGTTGGGTGTGCTGGTAGAAATATTGTTTTAATATACAAATAAAACAATGAGAACGGTGACATGGCCAGTGGCACATGCGCCTTTTTTTGTTGCCGTACCAGGCGGTGATACAGCCCGATAGGATGCTCTCAATTGTGCGTCTGTAAAAGTTTGTGAGGGTTTTAAGGGCCAAGCCGAATTTCTTCAACCTCCTGAGATTCTTCACCACACCGTCTGCGTGGATGGACCATTTCAGATTGTCGTGATGGAACTTGAAGCTTCTCGCAGAGGAACTTGAAGCTTCTCACCGATGTGGATAGGGGCGTGTTCTCTCTGCTGTTTCCACGATCAGCTCCGTTTTGTTGACGTTGAGGGAGAGGTTATTTTCCTGGCACCACTCCGCCAGGGCCCTCACCACCTCCCTGTAGGCTGTCTCGTCATTATTGGTATTCAGGCCTACAACTGTTGTTTGCAAACATGATGATTGAGTTTGAGGCATGCATGGTCACGCAGTCATGGGTACAGGAGGGGGCTGAGCACGCACCCTTATGGGGCCCTAGTGTTGAGGATCAGCAAAGTGGAGGTGTTGTGTCCTACCTTCACCCCCTGGGGGCAGCCCGTCAGGATGTCCAGGACCCAGTTGCAGAGGGTGGGGTTCAGACCCAGGACCCTGAGCTTAATGACGAGCTTGGCGGGTACTATGGTGTTGGCTGAGCTATAGTCACTAACGAGGGCAAGGAGGTACAGTTGGGCGGGCACTGTCCTCTAAGGCCTGCACACAACGCCAGTCCTGACCAACACACATTTTTTTAGAGGTCAACGGAGGTAAATAGTGTGATTTAGTCCAATAGGAACTCCGGTCATAGATTGTGGCCCTCTGAGACACTCATATTACCACTCTGTGTCATTGGATGGAGTATGGATCCAATAGACTCTGCCTGGACAGCTAATTCTAAGATTGTGCTATAGTGCATTCGGAAAGTATGTGCACTTGTTGGCTGCTTTTCCCTCACTCTGTGGAATAACTCATCCCAAGCCATCTCAAATGGGTGATTGTGGAGGCCAGGTCATCTGATGCAGCACTCAATCACTCTCCTTGGTCAAATAGCCCTTACACAGCCTGGAAGTGTGTTTTGGGTCATTGTCCTGTTAAAAAACAAATGATTGTCCCACTAAGTGCAAACCAGATGGGATTGTGTATTTTCTGTAGAATGCTGTGGTAGCAGTAGCCATTGTTGTGTCTTGACTATCATTAATGTGATTGACTGTTATTTTATTAAATAATTAAATACCACGTTTAAAAAAATGACGCTATTAAATTACTCATGTAACAATTAAGTAAGTAATATAGGGCACCACGGACAGTTATTTAACAACTTATCTCCTGACTAAACTCTAAAGATATAAATATCTTTTACATCAGTCACAGCCAATTCATTAATTCTTATTTACTTTGTCTCATTCTGAATGTTGCAAAATCCTTGGATAGCTGCACGAACCATAGCATAAACGGTTAATCAGCGATATAGAAATTGGCTTAATTATTTATTTACTAACTAAATAATCACACAGAATTACATTAACACACAAACAGAATAGCTTACACATTGATTACTACATAATGCTAAGTCAAGTCCCTGGTGGACTAAAACCGATATGACAGCTTGGTAAACAATGGAAAGGGATGGGGACAGATAAAGAGCGGGAAAGACAGAATGCACCAACTACATACATACAGCTGAGAACTATGCTCATGGAAATGTGAATACTTTGCACATGAACAGCCACTAATTTGAAAGAATTGCAATGTACATATTTACATTTGTATGTCTTTGCTGTCTCTCTGTTGAAACCACTTGATCCTCTAGGGGAGTAATTCTACAGAGTATTTCTTAGTTGTAGCTTGCTCAGCGGGCTCTGTTATTAAGGTTGTTTGATAGGGAAATGTTCTTTAGAACAGATCTTTCAGAGTACCACCCGGTGCTTCTCGGTCGAGTTTACTAGACTAAAGTACTTAAACAGTTGCAAACTGAAAGTTCCTGTGTAGTCTTCATCTTCTTCACTCGTGAAAGTTTTAGAGTTTCTAACCATTTTGTACCTTCCAGCTCATGCTGTCTGTTTACTGGTCTTGTAGAATCTAACCATTCGTGACGTCCGGTTCACACCGTCTGCCTGCTTGGTCTTGTAGAGGTTTTCTTCTCTGTTGAACGTTTCAGAGTTTCTAGCCAATCTGTTCCTTTCAGCTCACGCTGCCAGTCTTGCTGCCCTAATGTACATTTTTTCACGAGTCCTATTTCAGCACTCGGAGGGGGGGCGTTCCCTCTTTTTGTCATAATGTCTGTGCTCGCGTGGGTGTGGTCACTGACTGGTTATAACTTCATATATATGACCATTCATTTAGAAGGCTAACATCTTACATCTTAAATCTTCTCACAAATAGTTTCATATTTAATCATATAAGTAGCACAACATCTAGATGTGAATCTGATCACTGGGAGGTATACACATTCAAAGATACAGTTATGTTGTTGTTCTGTCCTTACGCTACATCACAAATTAGTAATGAATTCGACGTGATTGTTCTTTAACCTCTCTAGGGACCAACATCCAGTGACGGTGCAGGGCGCCAAATTCAAACAGAAATCTCATAATTAAAGTTCCTCAAACATGCATGTATTACACCCCATTTTAAAGATAAACTTGTTCAGTGTCCGATTTCAAAAAAGCTTTATGACAAAAGCATACCATGCGATTATGTTAGGTCTGCACCTAGTCACAAAAAAACAGCAATTTTTCCAGCCAAAGAGAGGAGTCACAAAAAGCAGAAATAGAGATAAGATGAATCACAAACCTTTGATCTTCATCAGATGGCACTCAAAGGACTTCATGTTACACAATACATGTATGTTTTGTTCGATAAAGTTCATAATTATATCCAAAAATCTCTGTTTACATTGGCGCGTTATGTTTTGCCTCCCAAATATCCGGTGGAAGTGCAGAGAGCTACATCAATTTACAGAAATACTCATCATAAATGTTGATGAAAATTCAACTGTTAAGCATGGAATTAAAGATATACTTCTCCTTAATGCAACCGCTGTGTCAGATTTCAAAAAAGCTTTACGGAAAAAGCACACCATGGAATAATCTGAGAAAAGTGCTCAGAGACCAAAACAAGCAATACAGATACCCGCCATGTTATGGAGTCAACAAAAGTCAGAAATAGCATTATAAATATTCACTTACATTTGATGATCTTCATCAGAATGCACTCCCAGGAATCCCAGTTCCACAATAATTGTTAGTTTTGTTCGATAAAGTCCATTTATGTCCAACTACCTCCTTTTTGTTCCCACATTTAGTACAGTAATCCAAATGTGCAGGCACTAGGTCCAGACAAAGTCAAAAAAAGTTATTACAGTTCGTAGAAACATAACGATGTATATAATCAATCTTTAGGATGTTTTTATCATAAAGCTTCAATAATGTTTCAACCGGAGAATTCCTTTGTCTTTAGAAATGAAAGAGAATGGAGCTAACTCTCACGGGCACGCGCCTGACTGAGCACATGGCCTTCTGGCAGACCTATGACTCAATCAGCTCTCATTCTCTCCCACTTCACAGTAGAAGCCTGAAACAAGGTTTTGAAGACTGTTGACATCTAGTGGAAGCCTTAGGACGTGCAATATGACCCCACAGACACTGTATATTGAATAGGCTAAGACTTGAAAACCTACAAACCTCAGATTTCCCACTTCCCGGTTTGATTTCTTCTCAGGTTTTTGCCTGCCATATGAGTTCTGTTATGCTCACAGACATCATTCAAACAGTTTTAGAAACTTCAGAGTGTTTGCTCTCCAAATATACTAATGATATGCATATCCTAGCATCTGGGCCTGAGTAACAGGCAGTTTACTCTGGGCATGCTTTACATCCGGACGTGAAAATACTGCCCCCTACCCCAAATAAGTTAAGTACCAAAGGGCCCTTCAAACTCTTTGGATTACAGAAATATTGTTTCATTATTCAACCTTTTGATGTTACTGTAATGCAACGTCTCTCTCATGAGTAACAAAGGGATTTAACTTCTATTTCTGAAAGAGTGGGAGAGAGAGTTTTCTTGCAGGTATTTACGACAGTCATAAAACTGTGGGGGGAGAGGGGGGGGGGATCTGGTGCATTTGATCCTCACCCAAAAGGGCAAGTCATGACCTCATGCCGGTTATGTGTGCCTTGAATTCTAAATAAAGCAGTGACAGTGTCACCAGCAAAGCACCATCACACCACCTCCTCCATGCTTCATGGTGGGAACCACACATGCGGAGATCCCCTACTCTGTGTCTCACAAAGACATGCCGGTTGGAACCAAAAATCTCAAATTTGGACTCATCAGGCCAAAGGACAGATTTCCACTGGTCTAATGCCCATTGCTCGTATTTCTTCTTCTTACTGGTGTCCTTTAGTAGTGGTTTCTTTGCAGCAATTCGACCATGAAGGCCTGATTCACACAGTCTCCTCTGAACAGTTGATTTTGGAATGTCTGTACTTGTGTAGGCTTTATTTGGGCTGCAATTTCTGATGCTGGTAACGCTAATGAACTTAACCTCTGCATCAGAGGTAACTCTGGGTCTTCCTTTCTTGTGGCGGTCCTCATGAGAGCCAGTTTCATCATAGCACTTGATGGATTTTGTGAATGCACAAAGTTCTTGAAATGTTCTGTATTGACTAACCTTCCTGTCTTAAAGTAATGATGGACTGTCGTTTCTCTGCTTATTTGAGCTGTTCTTTCCATATTATGGACTTGGTCTTTTACCAAATAGGGCTATCTGCTGTATACCACCCCTACCTTGTCACAACACAACTGCTTGTCTCAAACATTAAGAAGGAAAGAAATTCCACAAATTAACTTATTAACAAGGCACAGCTGTTAATTGAAATGCATTCCAGGTGACTATCTCATGAATATGGTTGAGAGAATGCCAGGAGTGTGCAATGCTGTCATCAAGGCAAAGGGTGGCTAATTTTAAGAATCTCAAATATGAAATATATTTTCATTTGTTTAACACTTTTTTGATTACTACATGATTCCATATGTGTTATTTCATAGTTTTGATGTCTTCACTATTATTCTACAATGTAGAAAATAGTAAAAAGAAAAAAACAACCCTGGAATAAGTAGGTGTGTCTAAACCTTTGACTGGCATTGTATGTACATTTGATATTTCCTTTTTATCATATTCATACATTTGCTCAAATTTCAAATAACCTTTTTTTTGCTTTGTCATTATGGGGCATTGTGTGTAGGGGGAAAAATGATGTAATATATTTTAGAATAAGGCTGTAATGTAACAAAATGTGGGGGAAAAAGTCAATAAGTCTTAATACTTACCGAATGCACTGTACATGTGCTTATTCAGCGTAGTATAGAATTATGACCTGATATAGTTTAGTAAGATGGTATGCGTCTGATGTAGGTTATGTTTTTCTGATGAAATAATGTTTTCATTCTCCTGTCTCCTACAGAAGACGAGTCTGTGGGATCCATTTTAGAATAAGGCTGTAATGGAACAAAATGTGGAAAAATTCAAGAGGTTTGAATACTTTCAGATTGCACTATATGTAGGCTGGTGTAGGTATGTAGGGTAATTTAGAGGGTCAGGGAGGGAGCTTTAGATCTCTCCCTTTCAATTATGTATCTCAAAGCCAATCTGAAACATTGGATGGTGGAGGTGCTGTGGTTAGTTAGAGAAATGGGCTTAAGGTGGAATAAAACTGCCAGTCGAATGCAGAATCGCACAGTAATTCACGTAAAGTAGAAACATATGGTAGATGCTTTTATCCAACGCGACTGATGCCTAGTAACAACAAAGACATTTGATATGTGTGGCCCATGTGGGAATCAAATCCACAACTGATATTGAAAGCGCAATGCTCCAATCTATTGAGCTATCAGCACCGCACCAACTAATCACTTCCCTTACAGGATGTAAAACTCCAATCTGCATTGAGCTGAGATAGTTGACAATTGTACATAAATCTACTGTATGTGTTGTGTAAATACAAGGTGCAGAGTTGTAGAGCTTTGTGTGTGAAATTGTGAGTTATAACTCTTGATGTTATTAGTCTCTCTTGTTACTTTTCCAGACTCTTCCAGACACACTGTCCAGAGGAGCATGATGACTACTTTCCCCAATGAGACAGAGGAGACAGGCTTCTCCTCCCTCTCTCCTTCATACCCCCCCTCCCCCTCCCTCACACCGTCCATCTCCCTCACCTCCAACCCTTCCTCTTCCTTCGCCTTCTCCCTCTCCACCTCCTCCTCCTCTCTGTCCAACTGCTCCAGCTCTCCATCGCCCTCCCCTCCCTATAACTTCTACGCTGTGCTGCTGGTGCTGCTTATCTTCTGCGTGGTGTTTGGAAACATGCTAGTTTGTGTGGCGGTGTCGCGAGAGCGCGCCCTCCAGACCACCACCAACTACCTCATCGTCTCCCTGGCTGTGTCTGACCTGCTGCTGGCCACCCTGGTCATGCCCTGGGGCGTCTACCTGGAGGTGGGTGGGTAGGTGTGTGTGGAGGTGGGTGTGTGTGGGTTCGTACATGTTTCTATCCATCTGGTAGCCAGTGTTTTTCTCTCTCTCACATTTGTCTCTCGTCCATGTCTTTACCTCCTAGTCTCTCTACACTAGTTCATTCGTAGGTGTTTCAAAAGCCCTCTCGGTTAACCTTTCTGGAAATGGGGGCAGTATTGAGTAGTTTGGATGAATAAGGTGCCTTATGTACACTGCCTGTTACTCAGGCCCAGAAGATAGGATATGCATATGCATGGTAGTATTGGATAGAACACACTCTAAAGCTTCCAAAACTGTTAAAATAAGTGAGTATCTGTGAGTATAACAGAACTGATATAGCAGGTGAAAACCTGAGGAAAATCCATCCAGGAAATGCTATTATTTTGAAATGGCTGTTTTTCCATTGAAAGCCTATCCACCATACAAAGACTTAAGACCCAGTTCACGAGCCCTATGGCTTCCTCTGCATGTGGCCAGTCTTTAGGTATTGTTTCAGGCTTTTTGTTTTTGAGGGAGAAACAATGAAAACAATGAGGGAGGAACACTACTTTCAATGAGTGGACAGTGGAAATTGCCAGAGATGTTTGCTGCGTGTGACCGGGAGCACGCATTCTTGTTTTTTCTTTTCTATTGATGAAGATATTGTCCAGTTGAAATATTATCGATTATTTATGACAAAAACAACCTGAGGATTGATTATAAACATCGTTTGACATGTTTCTACAAACTTTTATGGTATTTTTAGAATTTTTCGTCTGCCTGCTGTGAACGTGCTTTGTGCCAATAGATTACTGAACAAAACGCACCAACAAAACTGAGGTTTTTGGACATAAAGAGGGACTTTATCGAACAAAACAAACATTTATTGTGTAACACGGAATCTTGTGAGTGCAACCATATGAAGATCATCAAAGGTAAGTGATTAATTTGAGCGCCATTTCTGACGTTTGTTACTCCTCTACTTGGCTGGTTACTGTTTGTAATGTTTTGTGTTCTGGGGGCTGTCCTCAGATAATCGCATGGTATGATTTCGCCGTAAAGTATTTTTGAAATCTGACACTGTGGTTGGATTAACAAGAAATGTATCTTTAAGCCGATGTATAACACTTGTATGTTTTAAGAATTGTTCCGCTAGCAGAACACCTATCCCTAATAGGTTTTAATGTCAAGATGGCATGATCAATAACAGAAGCTACAGTTGGTTCCCATCAACAGTATCTTGTTGATCTGAATCTCTGAATCTGTCTTTGTTCTCCTTTCCTCCAGTCTATTATTCATAAGCATAACTGCGTCTCAAATGGCACCTATTCCCTATCTAGTGCACTAATACTGTATATGTCCCTTCCTAGGTGGTAGGGGAGTGGCGCTTCAGTCTCATCCACTGTGACATTCTCCTGACCCTGGACGTCATGATGTGTACTGCCAGCATCCTCAACCTCTGTGCCATCAGCATCGACAGGTACTCACACTTTCTCTATCTATCTACAGTATCTCTATCTCTCTCTATATACAGTATACTCTCTATATGTCTGTCTGTCTTGCTTTTTCTCACTCTCCCCTCATCACTCTCCTCTCACACTCTCTCTCCAAAATTTGGATTGATTTCATAGTGCCCTTGCATCAAAAAACATATTTTAAGGTGATGGTAATGTCTCCTGATGGGAAATGCATTTTTTAATGCTTGTTATTGTTGCTTTCCCATAAAGGAAAAAAAAAAAAAAATCAGGACACCATTTCCATCTTTTCGGGTAGCCTCCTCACTTCTCAAGTATCATTATCTTCTTAACATGAGCTTATTTTGTCCAACCAAACCAATACCCTTTTAAAACCGTTGAAAGAAATTGACAATTTCAGCAGCCTCAATACTTGTAGCCTTGTTTGTCCTTTTGTAGACTGAATCCCTCTAAATGTGAAGCCATATCTCAGGGATTAGTGTGGGTACTGTTCTTTGCTTGTGTCTGTCCCTGACCACCAACTCTGTGGAGGGATGACAGTCTCCTCTCCTCACACCAGGCTTTCTATGGAGGACTCTTAGATTGGTTTGTCACGCTGCTGCACTGTGAAACTGACTTGAACAGCTTTTGTTTGTGTTTGCCTGGTGAATGAGAGGAACTGACAATGCAACTTAACTTAGTGTGGGCGGTGGTGGACAAAGTGTTCATGTGCATGTGTGGTTGTTTGTGCGTGTGTGTGTAGGTGTTAGCTCTAAATACAGCATGTGTGTGCAGGTACACGGCGGTGGCGATGCCCATGCTGTATAACACCAGATACAGCTCCAGGAGGAGGGTGGCTCTGATGATTGCTGTCGTGTGGTTCCTCTCCTTCGCAATCTCCTGCCCTCTGCTGTTTGGACTCAACAACACAGGTCTCTGTCTGTTTCTGTCTTTCTCTCCTTTTCTCTGTCTCTCTTGCTGTCTCTTTATCCCCCTCCCCCCTCTTTCTCAGTGACCACATTTACATGCACACCAATATCCTATTATTATTTGGGATACTCGAGTATTCTGTTTTTGAGTTGACACGTATAAACGTCATATTCCGTTTACAACAACCCGAAAAAGCTTGTATCCAGGTAATGAGAAACCCGGATAAGATGCCTGGGATATGCTGATATGCCCCCGAAGATCTAAATAAAGTAATGCTCACCAGAACAATGTCTTACATCGATAGAATGAATGCATTAGTAATCTAGTTAACAGTAAAGATGTCTGTTTCGTTTAGGTGCCCGGGGAGAAAATGCAATCACTCCAAAACAGTGGAAAGATTGGTCCTGTGCAAAATGTCCAATTGTCATCAGTTTGACAGGTTTTAAGGAAATTAAAAGCTGAGAAAAAGACATTTCTGAAAGACTTCAGTTTGTCTTGGGTGCACATTTTATGTGGTTGAAATATTGCCTAAGTGTCAAGGATGACACATTACACGCGTATTCGCATTTGATGGTTAAAGAAATCTTTCTCCACTCCTGTTCCTGAGTCAAAATTTTACATTTGTATCATTTCAATGCAAGAAATGCATAATTATGCAGGAGTTAATATGATATTACGCTACATGTGAGTGGTCATAGGCCTACATTCAATGCAAATTGTATTTGTCACATGCGTGAAATGCTTACTTATACAAGCTCTTAACCAACAATGCAGTTTTAAGAAAATAGAGTTCAGAAAATATTTACTAAATAAACTAAAGTAAAAAAAGTAACACAATACAATAACAATAATAAGGCAATATACAGGGGATACTGGTACCGAGTCAATGTGCGGGGATAAAGGTTAGTTAAAGTAATTGAGGTCATTTGTAAATGTGCTGTAGGTAGGGGTAAAGTGACTATGCATAGATAATAAACAGTGAGTAACAGCAGTGTAAAAGCAAAGAGGGGTGGTGTCAATGCAAATAGTCCGGGTGGCCATTTAATTCATTGTTCAGCAGTCTTATGGCTTCGGGGAAGAAGCTGTTAATTAGCCTTTTGGACCTAGACTTGGTGCTCTGGTGTTGCTTGCCGTGCGATAACAGAAAGAACAGTCTATGACTTGGGTGACTGGAGTCTGTGACAATTTTTTTGGCCTTCCTCTGATACCGCCTAGTATAGAGGTCCTGGATGGCAAGAAGCTTGGCCCCAGTGATGTACTGGGTCGCACGCCCTACTTTCGGTAGCACCTTACGGTTGGATGCCGAGCAGTTGCCATACCAGGCGTTGATACAACCGGTCAGGACACTCTCTGTAGGATGCTCTCTGGTGCAGCTGTAGAACTTTGAGGATCTGGGGACTCAAGCCAAATCTTTTCAGTCTCCTGAGTTGGAAAAGGAGTTGTCGTGCCCTCTTCATGGCTGTCTTGGTGTGTTTAGTCCATGATAGTTTGTTGGTGCTGTAGACTCCCCATTGATGTGAATGGGGGTGTGTTCGGCCCTCCTTTTCCTGTAGTCCATGATCAGCTCCTTTTGTCCCTATGGGCTGTCTCAATGTTAATGACTTAACGATGGTGTTGGAATTGTGCTTGGCCACACAGTCATGGGGCCCCGGTGTTGAGGATCAGCATGGCAGATGTGTTGTTGCTTACCCTTACCACCTGGCTGCAGCCCATCAGGAAGTCCAGGATCCAGTTGCAGAGGAAGGTTTTTAGTCCCAGGGTACTTAGCTTAGCGATGATCTTTGTGGGCACTATGGTGTTGAACACTGAGCTGTAGTCAATGAACAGCATTCTCACATAGGTGTTCATTTTGTCCAGATGGGAAAGGCCAGTGTGGAGTGCAATTGAGATTGTGTCATCTGTGGATCTGTTGGGGTGGTATGAAAATTGTTGATGGATCTAGGGTTTCCGGGATGATGGTGTTGATGTGAGCCATGACCAGCCTTTCAAAGCATTTTATGGCTACCGACGTGAATGCTATGGGGCAGTAGTCATTTTAGGGAGGTTACCTTTGTGTTTTTGGGCACAGGGACTATGGTGGTCTGCTTTAAACATGTAGGTTTTACAGACTCGGTCAGGGAGAGTTTGAAAATGCCAGTGAAGACACTTGCCAGTTGGTCAGCACATGCTCTGAGTACACGTTCTGGTAATCCGTCTGGCCCCACACCCTTGTGAATGCTGTGGCCTGTTTAAAGATCTTACATCAGCTATGTGGGGGTGCTCTCATGCATGCTACAGTGTTGAAGCCGGTGACTGAGGTAGTATACTCCTTCTTTGCCATTGGATGAATCCCGGAACATATTCCAGTCTGTGCTAGCAAAACAGTCTTGTAGCATCCGCGTCATATGATCACTTCTGTATTCAGCGAGTCACTTGTACTTCCTGCTTTAGTTTTTGCTTGTAAACAGGAATCAGGAGGATATAATTATAGTCAGATTTGCCCAATGGAGGGTGAGAGAGAGCTTTGTACGCATCTCTATGTGTGGAGTAAATGTGGTCTAGAGTTTTTTTCCCTCTGATTGCACATTTGACATGCTGGTAGAAAATAGGTGGAATGGATTTAACCCTTGTGTAATCTTAACATTCTGTATACTTACATTGTCCCAAGGGTAAAAAATGACTTGCCTTCACTTTACCCCTAAAATAAAGCAGCTTAATTGGATTTTAAACCCCAAATCTATTTTGCATGAAGAAACAACCTGTCATTCATCAAACTTTGAATATCTGGGTTTTCCCTCATCACAATGCAGAAAAGACTGCATTTAATCAGTGGACACGACTCGTTTTTATTACAACACACCTGTCATAATTGTTTTCTTTACTAAAGTAGAGGAATTTTATTATTTGTATTGCTAAAGGTACTGCATATGTGTAAACATTTTTTTTAAATAGCAAGAGAGCACTTGTATAGCCTACGGAAGTGGCAGAAATGTGCAGAAAGTAGTTTTGAATGCCTTTTATTGAAGGGAAGCAATAGCAATCTTGAACATTTTTGCCAACAGAGTTATATATTCTTATATACTGTACAATGAGGAATCCAACTCCAAAATACTAGTCTTCCATTTTTTTTACCATTGCCCCCACCCACAAGGTGTAAAACAACAATAATAAATAAGAATAAAATAAGATAATAGATACAAAACAAAAACGTGAAGAAGATTAATCAATCCACTCTAATTAGCACATGTAGGACAGTATACAAGTGTATGTGCGCATGGACTTTGCAGATGTATTTCTCACATGTACAGCACATTAGTATTTGTTTTTACAGTCCTTCTTTGGGGGGTAGACGTGGCATCTCCTCCTCTTGCCTGCCCCAGCTGCAGCCTCAGGTGGATCAGGACAAGATTCAGCCCCTTGAACAGCTTTCACAAGCGCTGCAGTGGCTGCTGTGTGGGGAAGGTGCTCACTTCTTTGAATGTGGGTTTACAAGTGCCTTTCCCAGCTGCTCCAGGAACACCCTCCTCTTGTTCCGCTTATCAGGCATCCAGGTAGGGTTGATCTTGTTACATATCACAAAGGCATTGTATGAGGACACATCAATTATGTTATGGATGATGGATTCTAATGAAGTGAAGGATAAAGCCGATATTGTAGTTTTTTTTAACAAGTACGTCATATATGCTGGTTCAGTTTTTGATAATGGTGGGGCCCAGGCCTCTAACATAAGCTCTGTTACAGTCAACTATGATATAGGCCCTCATGTGAACCATTTTAACTTTGAGCCTGTTTCTTATAGTGAGGTCTATAAAGGCAATAGACACTAAAAAGTCTGCAGGTCCAGACAACCTGCACCCCTACCTCTTAAAGACAGCAGCTACTATTATTACTGAACCTGTGGCTCACATTTTCAACTTGAGTCTCTTGACCAATTCCATACCCAACATTTGGAAATCAGCTTATGTCCTCCCACTGCTAAAGGGTGGAGATCCCTCAGATCCTAATAACTATGGTCCTATCTCTAAACTCCTGGCCAAAGTCTATGAATCCCTAGTGAACTCACTGTTCAAAAGCATCTTAATTGAAAAGAACGTACTGAGCGGGGTTCAGTCTGGCTTTAGATCGGGGCATAGCACCACAACTGCAGCTACGGCAGTGGCAAATAACATCATTAATGCACTTGATAAAAAGCAACACTGTGTGGCCAACATCTGTTTGGATTTATCAAAAGCATTTGATTCAGTTGACGATGAATTGTTGCTAGCTAGACTCTATCTAGACTCTGTCTTTCTGACAGAACACAATGTGTATGTACTGACAATCACAAGTTTAGCTTTCTTGAGATTAATAGAGGTGTGGCCCAGGGTTCCATTTTAGCTCCTGTGTTCTCAATTTTGATAAAATATTTGGTAATGAGATGCAACCAGCATAGTTACATCTATATGCAGATGATACCGTTATATATTCATGTGCTCCTTCTCTGGTTCAGGCTGTTGAAGAGCTCCAAACTGTTTTTCAGTCACTGCAGGCCTCTATGGTCTCAAACTGGTCTTGAATGTACAAAAAACAAAATTCAAGACCTATACCAGAGCTAGAAGTCTTCCAGAGAACGTTAGCATTGTCACATCTGGTGGCTTATCTGTTGAAAAAGTGTCATCCTACAAATACCTAGGTGTTTGGTTGGATGACTAGTTGTCCTTTAAAGTTCATGTGGATAATTTTGTGACAAAGCATAAATTGAAATTGGGTTTTTATGTTTGTAATAAGGCTTGCTTCCCACTTATGGCTATAAAGAAGCTTGTTCAGGCCACTTTTCTCTCTGTAATTGATTATGGTGACTTGTTGTATATGCATGCAACCACCTCCGTCTTACAGAGACTGGACTCTGTTATCATGCATGCTTGCGCTTTATTACAAATGCCAAGTCACTCACCCACCATTGCACCAAATGGTAGGTTGGACCTCACAAATGTAACTTTCTGTGCATATAAAGTATGTGTTCATCTACTAAACCCTTTTGGGTAAACTCCCTCTACCTTTGTAGTCTGGTCTCCTTCACCACCAGCAGTTACCATACCCGGTCTGCTCGGTGGTTGCTACTTAAAGTCCCCAGGACATTCACAGTATTAGGCAAGACTGCATTCTCTGCTTGTGCACCAGACGCATGGAATAATCTACAATCCATGCTTCATCTAGATATGTTAGTGTAACTGAATTAGTTAAAAATATTGATGGGAGACTCTGTTACAGAGGAGTGTAAATGCTTTTTTTTGTTTTTTTGACTGGATCATGTTGTATCGTTGTATGTTTTAATTGTGTAATGTATTGATTGGGGCGGCAGGTAACCTAGTGGTTAGAGCGTTGGATTAGTAACCGAAAGGTTGCAAGATTGAATCCCTGAGCTGACAAGGGGAAAATCTGTCGTTCTGCCCCTGAACAAGGCAGTTAACTGACTTTTCCAAGGCAATCTTTGAAAATAAGAATTTGTTCTTAACTGACTTGCAGAGTTAAATAAAGGTTAAATAAAATACAAAAAATTGTTGCTGCCTTCTTGGCCAGGTCTAACCTTGAAAAGGAGACACTGCGTCTCGATGGGCTTTTCCTGGTTAAATAAAGGTTAAATTTAAAAAATGGAAGATGACCAGGGGCCAGCGGGCAGTCATCCTCCTGCAGCTGTAAATTCCAATCACCTTGTACTCTATCTCAGGCGAGCAATACCTCAAGACTTCCTTAATATTAGAGATTGTGCACCAGCTGCTATTGAAAAATAGACACACACCACCACCCCTCGTCTTAGCGGAGGTAACTGTTCTGTCTTGCCGATGCACGGAAAACCCAGCCAACTGTATATTATCCGTGTCGTTGTTCAGCCACGACTCGGTGAAACACAAGATATTATAGTTTTAATGTGCCGTTGGTAGAATGGTCTCGAACGAAGCTCATCCAGTTTATTCTCTAGTGATTGCTCATTGGCCAATAGAACGGATGTAAAGGTGGGGTTACTCACTTGCCGACGAATTCTCACAAGGCACCCGGATCTGTGCCTCCTGTATCTATGTCTTCATGCGAATTACAGGGATTTGGGCCTGGTCTGGGAGCAACAGTATACCCTTTGTGTCACCCATTAAATAAAACGTCTTTGTCCAGTTCGAGGTGAGTAATCCCTGTTCTGATATCCAGAACCTCTTTTCTGTCATAAGAAACGGTAGCAGAAACATTATTTACAAAATATGTTGCAAAGAACAACACGATTGGTTAGGAGCCCGTAAAACGGCAGTCATCCCCTCCGGCGCCATTGTTCATCAGTGTCCATATTCCAGATACTATTCCATTTAACCCATATAATTAAATGATGAACATTCTGTTTATTCATGGATACAGGGATACTCATGGGCGGGATATCAAAGGTGCATGTAAACAGCTTATCCGGAATAAGACCTTAAGCGGGATATGAGCTAATATCCAGAAAACTTTGAACGTGGTCAATGACTCTAGGCCGAGGCTACAGAAACGTTATTTTTGCCCCTGTCCCGCCCCTCCTTTAGAGTGACTGAGCACTGAGCAGCAGCTTAAAGGAGGTCGACGAGTGGATCCCTCATGCACAGAAATCTCTGTGTTTTTTGTTGCGGCAGCAAGTCGAGTTCCAGAAAATCCAGAACCACATCCACTCCAATGAATCTATTCAATGGAATCACAAGTGCACTAGTCTCCTTTACTCATTCGGTCTAGGAGAGACATAAACATGGCACGGGAAGACGCACGTGAAGAAACCCACACTCCTTTTGTTATTAGCTGTGTAAAATAAACATTGCAGTCTTCCAGTCCATCTGTTGTGAGCCTGGAAGATTTGCAGCCCTACTGGATATCTGGGTATCGCCAGTTGGTGAGAGACAAAAAATGAATAATTAGTTAGATAGGGTTACATCTGTTTAGTCATGATGCGCAGTTATTTATTGAACTGCATTGTTGGTTAAAGGGCTTGTAACTAAGCATTTCACGGTAAAGTCTACACATGTTCTATTCGGCGCATGTGACAAATGTGATTTGATTTGCAGTAACTGCAATCACTAAGAGCACCATGCATGCATACACACACACACACACACTACTGCTTACTAACAGCTTTCAGCTCTGTACGCTTTAATCAGTCAACACGTTTCAATGAAAGAGGGACTCATTGATTGGCCTGTCGGTCCACATCCACAATACAGAATGTTTACCAGTGATGTGATTTTAAGTCGGATTACGTGCCCATCATCACGTTTCACTCAAGATGGCATTTTGTTTTGAAAAATGTTTGTGTCGTCTCGTCGGAGCGGTAGCTCGTGCGAAAACAAGCAAACTGAGGTTTGGAACATAAGCTCCTACCTTAAGGATGGGGCTGAAGAGAGTACTGCTTTCGTATGCAAAGGCTGCACAGCTTGATGCAACTGGATGGCAACAACCACTCTAGCTGGAGTGGCCAACACAAAAGCCATTTTATGCTTGATCTGAAAAATGTGGTCGGAGGCTTCGTAGGGAGGGTGTGACGCAATTGTGGAGCATCTGGAGGCACGCAGAGGCCAAATCAAGCTCTGTTCCGCATGTCTGTGTGCCTCTCAAATGTTTTAACAATTCGAAGGGCTCCATATAGCTCCACATTGACGTGATTGGTTGACTGTCCCTGAGGGCGAGAGTTCTTGTATAAACACAAACTCACTTTCTTGACAGCGTCCTTCACAACAGCTCTGTGCTGCTCGGCAAAGCGCAAGAAGTATAAATGCCCTGACATCTGTTGAGACCATATCGCAGTAAATGCTCCATGTCCACTGCAGATGTCGGAGTGACCATGCAGCGCCTTTAATCCGCATGTTAACATTCAGTCACCTTTTGAGAGCGCCTCTAGCCTTTGAACACGTTGCTGGGAAAACAAGAGATGATGTGGCGTTCAGGGTCATCATGTGTCCTATAGAAAGGCTATGGTTATACTGTATATGGGGAAGCTTGAATTTATTGGATTGGACCTACCACCTAAATGCAGTATCTTACAGTGTGCAGCATATAGTCATTTGCTAGCAGCTGTATAATGTTGAAAGGATTCAGCTAGACTGAAGTGTGTTGTGCTATAGGCCGTGGCCTGGCCTTATAAGAAGCAGATTTTAAATGCCTTTCAAATGTTGCATCCAGCTTGAATATGGAGAGGAAAAGCAAATGTCAAATGCTTATGTACCTGCCTTATCTGGAGCTAAACCAGGCATTTACTTGGTTGCCACACCATTACAGAGTGGATTTAGCCAAAGATGTCAATGAGGTTAAATATGTCGATCTGACCTGAACTGTAGAGGAAAACTTCTCTCTTGCCTTAACAGACACCTCCCACCTGTCCCCATTCCCAAACAGCATATGTGTTTCTATCCACCTCTTCTCATCCCCTTCACTCCATCAGCCAGTCGGGAGGAGACCAAGTGTGCCTTCGCTGATCCGTCCTTCGTGGTCTACTCATCCGTGGCCTCCTTCTACGTTCCGTTCATTGTGACCCTGCTGGTGTACGCCCAAATCTGTGTGGTGCTGCGGAGGCGGGGCCGACGCACTGTGCCCCGTAGACACGGCCTGCACCCACAGGGAGGAGGCAAGACGGGGGAGGGCCACAGGCACAGGAAGGTTCATGACTAGTCAATCAATCTATCAATCAACTAATCAGCCAGTCATCAATCAATTAACCCCATAAAACTGCCAGCCAATAAAGCTTGATTTTAGAAGACAGTAGGTCCAAAAGCAAGCATCTTTGACTTTCTATATCCCTCATTCTTTTCTCTCCCTTCATCCTCTCAGAATAAGTGTACCCACCCTGAGGATGTGAATCTGTGCACTCTGATCATGAGGCCCCCCACCAGCGCCCCCCAACGCAAGAAAGTGGTAAGTCGCTGAAACACTGTGAGCCACTGCACAGGGGAACTACTGTGACCATAAAGTTGGATTCCGAAATCTCCTATAACATGAGCCATAGATTTGAACTACAGTACATATCTCTACATCTCTCGTTGTTTCTCTGTCTCCATTTGTCTCTCCCTTACCATCTTTTCTTCCTGCCCCCCCCCCTATTAGACGTTAGTGAAGGAGGCGGTGGTGCACCCCCTGGATGAGGAACCTGTGGGGCGTGGTTTCCTGTCCCAGTTAGACCAGAGCCTCCCCCCACCTCACCCCCCTCCCGCCTCCGGACGAGCCACCAAGGTCTCTCTTTCCATCTCGGTGGCGCCCGCGCCCTTCCTGGCCCTGTCCCCTTCGGTGGCACCACGCTCCGCCCTCGTACCCCGCCGTGCCACCTTCGAGGACGGCGTGAGTGGCCGCGAGCGATGGAGGGAGCGAAATGCAGACAGGGAGAAGGGAGCGAAGGAGAGGGTGAAAGGGACTCTGTCGCAGCAGAAGGAGAGGAAGGCGACCCAGATGCTGGCTATCGTGCTGGGTGAGAGAAACAGGAGGAGACGATGAGGGTGGTTGAATATAGTGTGTTTCAGCCAGTCCCAATTCACTCCTTCCCCCTTCCCCTAGGCCCTTCAATGTTTGATGATCTGAAGGGAAGGGGCAGAGAGTGAATTGAGACTGAATAAGTCGTCATTAAGTCGTCACCCTTTAATTCTCCTCACTCCTCTGTAAGGTGTGTTCATCATCTGCTGGCTACCCTTCTTCCTGACCCACGTGCTGAAGGCCCACTGTGCCAGCTGCTGTATCTCCCCCTTCCTGTATAGTGCCGTCACCTGGCTGGGCTACCTCAACAGTGCCGTCAACCCCGTCATCTACACCACCTTCAACATCGAGTTCCGTAAGGCCTTCATCAAGATCCTAAACTGCTGAGTACAGGGAGGAAGAAGAGGAGGGGGGAGAGTGTTTGAGTAGTGGAGAGAGGCAAAAAAAAGGTCATAGACTAGAAATGAAACTAAAGAAGTGAAAGAGAGTGGTGAAAACAAAGACAAGGAGGGAATGGAAGGAGAGATAGAGGGGGATGTAGAGAGAGGCGACAGAGAAGATAAAAAAATATATAATTTAAGAGGTCAAACAGAAGAGCAAGTGAATCAAATTTACAGAAATACCAAATCAAAAACAGCCTTGGGAATTTTAAAGAGATGTACACTTCTGTAAATATAAAACATAACCGGGTGGAGAGAGATATTCTGAAGGTTCTATGGGAAGAGATGGGATTCTCATGGGGTAGGGCACAATCAGTGGCAAAAGACTGTCCCACTACGTACGAGGATGACTGACTCACATATGTCAAAGCGTCTGCAGACGTTGTCCTGTTTTTACTCTGATACAGTTATTTACAGTTTGTAAATGACGTTACTTAAATTACAGAGGTAATCTTTTAAGGAGATACACAATCAATCTGCACCATCAAGCGCAATTTTTCTCCAATAGCAGTCTTGTTGTGTCGTCCCAGTGTAAACAAGCCTATAAGAGATGTATTATATTAAGAACATGATGATGTTGGTGAAGATATGATGCCATGGTGATATGATGAGCGACTAATCAAGGTTTGTTCATGAAGTATATGTATATATTGTTGTTTAGAGTTTGTTAATGTGAGCTCTGCTCTAAATATCTGTATTACTGTTATTGTACAGATACATGTAATAAATTATATTCTACTCATGTTGTTGCTAGTCTATTTGAAGTTTGCTGTGGGTTAGGGTCAAGTCGAATTGAAGTCAGTCAATTCTGGAAATAAAGATATTTTACAATTGAATAATAACTTAGAGAAAAGTTGTATTTTCAATGACGACTTATTCAGCTGAGGAGAAGCTATTTCAAAAGTCTAGCCGTTTTTGTATTTTAAATTCAAATCACTTCCTGAATTGACTAAATTCAATTCCAATTGACCCCAACCCTGCTGTACTGGTCAAACAATAGACAGAATTTGACTAATTGGTTTTCAAAACTGAATTTGCTCTCTATGTTGATCTTTGGCTCTTCTCACCACTTTAACCTAACCCCCTCTGGTGGTGAAGCAGTGTGGATGCTCCCTATGCTTGTCTGCCAACACCGAACGGTCTGCTACAGTAACGTGAGAGGTCAAACAAATGCTGCTGATGTGAGACAGAACTCACACACACAGTGATAGTCGGTCAGTGTAAGTCATGGTTAGGTCACTGACTGCGTTTGTGCGTGCCCCCCCCCATTGATAACTCCTATCCCATCAATAAACATACACAAACTGCCCCATACAAATCATGTGTTTTTGTCATACTGTATGCAAACTAACCTAGGAAATCATATAAAAATGAGAAGCCCTTCAAATACGAATGGATTTATTGTATATTTAAAACATAAGTATGTTTGTTTTCATTCAGTATACTGTGTATGTGTCTGTGCACCTCTGTAACTAAGTATATACGAGTGTGAATGACTCAGCGGTACAGTATACATTACCCTCTGTTAAACTCTGACCCTGGCTCACAATTATTCACGTGCATATTTCATGATCCCCGATGACAAGAGTGCATAGATCTGTTACAGCCCTACCTTGTTCAGGACTGCTCACACCTATCTACAGAGGAGAGAAAGATGGTGTAACTCATGAGGGGAGGGATGATGGGGGGGTGAGATAATGAATTGATTAGGAAAGGAACAAGGTTGGGTACGGAAGGAGGAGTGCTGGTAGAAGAAGAGACAAAAGAGGAGCGGTCTGGCGAAAATAAACTGAAAAAGACCAAGCCTGGGATAGACAATGCATTTGACAGAATTGTTGCCACTATTTGAAGGATGTTTTTATTGTGACTTTGGAATTCCAACTTTGAGTGAAGGAGCAATAGATTAAGTTGAATAATCCCTGAAGAAGTAGAGACACAGCTCTCTATGGCTTGTATCTACACTCTTTTTTTGTAAACAAAATGTCCTTGCCTAATCTACAATGGGTGGTATTTGATTGATTTCCCAGCAAGCTTCTAATTCTTTATAGCTCTATTATAGCAATTATGCTCTTTCTTGTAATTTTCTATTTAACTCTCAATCATGCACACAATTCTGTCGATTCAGAACCGACAGCACAAAACTTCTGGAGGACAATGTGTATACAGATATGTTAATAAGTCCTGTGTGTGCTTCTAAGAACAGAGATTGTGTCAAGATGTAAACATTCACACTTAAAACACATTGTACAGGTTCTTATAAGCGTGTCTATATCTCTGCTGAAGGGCACCTGTCGTACCGCTGGTACCAATTCATCTGAGATAGGCCCAGAGCTCCACTCTGGTCTGCTCTCCTGCCCAGCCGCATACCCTCTCTGCTCCTCCACCACCTGTCACACGCCTCCAACCCCTACAGCATCGGTCTGCTATCACCCCCCTCGCCCAACCACTCCTCACACCAACCTCTCAGAAAGTATAGATATGAAAGCCTCCATTTTCCTTCCACGTGCACAAAGTCCATGCAATGAGCCCCTTACCCCGTCCCTCGGAACCTGCCCCTCGGTTTCCCTCAATGTTGCCACTGGGGATGTACCAGTGGGGGTATTTCAGTTACCATCCTCTAAACTCTTTGCACTCATGGGGAATCCCACTTACCTTGGGAATGGGCATACCACCACCACCTCCCAATGCCCATCAGACAGACACGACCCCAATACCTCGCCCCTCTGAGAGGAATCTAAAGGCCAAACAGCCCCGAACAGAAGCACGATTTGATCCCCCTACGTCCTCTGATGTACCCATGGAGGCCCAGACCCCAAAGGTAGTCCCCTCGCCCCCCCAACCCCCGGACTTGGCCTGCTCAGAGGACCCAAATTCAGAGACCTCCTCGCCCCTCCCTCCCTGTAATTGCCCTCTGGAGGTCCCACAGAGGAAGCCATCTGAAGTGGATGAAGGATCTGTTGGGCTAGCACTCCCCAAAGACTGCCCTGATGAAGAGCCAGGTAGGCTTCTGTGCCGTATTGGAGAGAGACATGAATACACGGGCGTATTCATTACGGAAACTGTTTACCGTTTATAAACCAAACGGAAGCAAACAGAGCAAAACAAGAGTTTCTATTGGACAAATTCAGGTAGGTCCCTTCCCGTTTTGTTCCATTTGCTTCCATTTAATCCAAATGTTACAAAGTTTTGCAACAGATTTGGAGTAATGAATATGCCCCAAGTCTTACTAGGCTTTTGGTCGATTATCTTGTGTTCGTGTCAAGTTGTGATTTATCTATGCTTTGCTTCCATAGGCACCTAAACAACTTGCACTGTAATTATGTTTTTTTTCTTCATTTTTTCATGTAGGTGAATGTACCCTTTAAGTGTCTGTACTTGAGCACCACAGTCCCCCTGGCTGTACCATGAACCTTTCCATGGTTGTATAATACACATTGTTGATTGCATAAATGTTCCAACTCATTCCTGGGCAAACATGAATGTTTGCAGACGTCAACCACACAGGGCCAGACATACGTCTTTGAAACATATTGTTCTTTTCCATGAAGGTTATGCGCATTCTTGTGAAAAGCACTTGAATGTTCAAGGTATCCAAAGGATGCAGCAGTTTATTCAAAATAATGGATCTTTTATTCTATTCCCTTCTTACTGTAGATCTTGAGCCCCCGCAGTGCACTGGCCCCTCACATCTGACAATGTTGACGACCTTCATCGCCGTCTTCATCCTTCTTTGCTATTGTAGGTAACTTCAATGACAATACAGTGCTTGTAGACCCGGGCTGTGTCTGAAAACATCACGAGACTTTTTCACTCAACTCCTCCCTGTTACGATAAATGAGTGATGAGGTGTGGAGTCAGGCGCAGAGAGCAAAAGATGTGGGGGAAAAACACACTTTAATGTCCCGGAAACATAACATGAACAAAAGTGGAACCACAAATGAACAGAAATATAAGCGGACAGCGTGAAACCCAAATGCAAACAAAAATACACTCAAACAACAAAACAGACGAACAAGCCCGCATGAAACAGAAGCGGGCTGAACAGACTATATATAACCCTACTCTAACAACCAAACAAGAAACAGGTGCTACCAATTAGACAGAACTAAAGGAACACAGAACAACGGATCGGCGATAGCTAGTAGACCGGCGACGACGACCGCCGAGCGCCACCCGAACAAGAAGGGGAGTCACCTTCGGTAATATTCGTGACACTCTCAAAGCTCATTGGGGGAGGAGGTCCCTTGCATCCTCTCCTCCAATAAGCTTTGAGAAAGCAAGGATTTTTATGGCTAGTAACGTTTTCAGACACAATGTCATATCTTAATATATTTACAGTCATTTAGCAGAGACTCTTATCCAGGCCGACATACAGGCACCATTAGGGTTACATTGACAGATTTTACGGGCACATCGATTGGTTTTTGACCTAGTCAGGTCAGGGATTCGAACCAGCAATCTCTCAGTTCCTGGTCCAGCGCTCTTAGCTGCTAGGCTACCTACCGCCCAAGACAAGATGCATTTGACAGTGAAAAAGGATGCAAGCATTCAACAAACACCCATTTTACCTCGTCCTCGCTCACTCTCCTTTGCATCTTGTTCGTCTCCTCCTCAGTCAAGTTCCTGTGTTTCCCACCCAACCTGACAGATATTGTGCAGCCATGTGGCATTAAAGGGAACTGCAGTGTCCTAATGCCAGTCCTGCTGCCCAAGCAACCCAACAACCAGACAGGCAACGCCAGTGCAGGTAATGCCATCCAATCCGCTGATACATCAGAATTGTATAGGTCTTCTTGGTACATTCAAATCTGCAGACACCTGGCTAAATGACTGGCTATCACACAATGACAATAAGTAATTGATCCCATCAGTCAATATTGTACAAACTGAACAATGTCTTGCATAACCGAATAACGTGTTCAGGTTATGTCTGTGTTGACAGTTCATTTGTTGAAGCACCCATCCCCCATCCCACTCTCCCTCAGGTTGCCTAGGTCCAGTTGGTGCTGGTCGGAAGGCTTGGAGGATTGTCGGGGGATGTTAGCAGAGGACAAGTGGGGCTGGCAGAGCAGTTTACACTGGAGAGGGAATTGTGTGTGGGTGGGGGGGGTCCCTCATCACCCCACGTTGGATCATTACTGCAGCCCACTGCTTCATCCAGTAAGGGGGAGGGAGAGAGAAAAAATGCTTTATTTTTTATTCCGATGTCCATATTATGACTTCCTCAACAACTCCTTTAGACTCTGAGGCTGTCTTAATATGGAAACTGTGCTTATTATATTAGATAATATGTGCCTTCTATTTCCCTGCATTCTCCATACCCCAGGTACAACATGTTGCAGGAGTCAGAGTGGCAGGTGGTTTTGGACACGCTCAGTTTGACGGACAAATCAGCGGGCCAACGCTGCAGAGCACTGGAGATCTTCTATCACCCCAGCTTCTCCATAAACAACAACGACTATGACCTTGGGCTACTGTGCACCGTGGCTGACATGGGCGGTGAGAAGAATCAATGATGAAGGTTGTTCAGCGGAGGTTATATGGCTATATGTATGGTTACTCCTATTCTGATTTCACCTGCTCCTGTTTGGCATTTGTCATATTCATGGTTTCTCTCCGGCATGAAATCTAACTGACAACTTAACACTATATCAACACAACAAGTATCTCAGTTGGTAGAGCATGGTGCTAAGATGGTGGGTTTGATTTTTTTTATATTAAAAGTAGAATGTGAAAATACTACCTCTCATGGCCGCTTTTTGATTTAATCATTGATTCATTGGGTACATGTGAGCTTATCGTCAGTGCAGTACAGTCGATGTGCTGCACAAAACGGAGAGAACTGTCAGAAATGGGGAGGTACTATTAAGAAACTCTTGTTTTCTGTTGCAAAACGTTTTGCTACGGTGTGTCCTAAGGCATATGACCATGATGTTGTGTTATGTGATGCTTTTAGGTGGGGTTCGACCAGTGTGTATGCCCAGTCCTAGAGTCCTTCCTTCCTGGTGCCCCCTGTTGGATCACTGGCTGGGGCTACACTAAAGAGGGGGGTGAGCCACGTTCACAAATATTCTCACACCACTTCCTTATGATTTCAACTGATTGGATGATCACTCTAATTTATTGCGCCTTGTTTTTATCCTCTCCCTTTTTTCATAATCACAGAATGAAGACAATGTTCCCTTCCATCCCATAATCTCATTCAATAACCTGATGATTGTCTCTTCATTCTCTTCCCATTTTAACATTCCTATTTGTATAATCTCTCCTTCATCTCTCTCCTCTGTCTTTACCCCTCCTTTCTCTACTCCACCTCGGTCTGTCTGCCTCTCTCTCCCTCTCCCTCGGGCTCTGTATGGTCTGAGCTGCGACAGGCTCAGGTGCAAGTGATAGCCCAGTCCATGTGTTCCCACCCAAATGTTTATGGCTCCTACCTCACTCCCAGGATGCTTTGTGCTGGCGCCATGGAGGAAGGAGTGGACTCATGCCAGGTACACACACACCATAAACTGCATATATGAATTCATATGTGGTCTTCTCTGGTTTTAAGGGAGACAGTGGAGGCCCGCTGGTGTGTGAGACAGGGGAGGGGGACTGGAGGCTGGCTGGGATAGTGAGCTGGGGAGATGGCTGTGGTCGGCCCAACAAACCAGGAGTCTACACCAGGGTCACCCAGCTGTACCAGTCACACAGAACTGGGTCAGTGCTTCTCTGAATGTGAAAATGCACCACTCCATGTTATGATTTTGACTCTTTTACAGGTGGACACATTTGAAGAATCTGGAACCCCGAAAACAATGAATTGTAACTCTGACAGCTATATTTTATTAGCAGCAATATGACCACTTACATTTCTGCAAAATATTAAAGTTTGATGTACTTTTGCTTCACATTCCATTTTTGTATGAAATAAAAATGTCCTTTAATATGACAATTTTATTGAAAGCACATTCTTATACAAACCATTATATATGGTTAATTACCATACTAATGCATGAATTGTTGGATTCAACTGGGACTGGGTTTGTTTCCTAACTGGAGTTGCTGACAATAGTCACGTAGTGTAAAGTACCTTGTTAAATGAATACACATGTGCACAGTCATAGTGACACACCGAACTCTGACCCCCTATCTCTCTGTGTGTGCGCGCGCGTTCGTGTTGAAGTGTTGACAGCTTGCACATGTCCTCTGCTCTAGTGCTTGGAGGTTCTTAAGGAGTAGGCTCCCTTATCAGATTTCTGGGACTTCCTGGATACACTACACATTTTAGTGCACAATAAGTCAATATAGCTACAACATTTGTGGCAACCATACTTGTACAGCAACGGACAGCTACAGAGGAACGGGCCACAACAAACTAGTCAAACTCGTCTGCTCAGTTTTGGGATTTCTACCCCTGCCCGTCGCCCAGTAGGAAGCCAAAAAAAGTGTCAGTTAAAAATAACAGTGAAGAAAAAATGTGTTCAGTTGTGAACCGACTGAAACCTGCGCTGGCCTACACGCTGTGGCTCCAAACAACCGGGTACTCGCGTAAAGTTCCAGCCCACGTCGGGCCGGGTTTACGCATAAGCAAGCAGTCTCTGGAATCGGTCATCATACGACCTTACTGCTCCAGGATGGAGTTGGGAAAAGGACCTTTCTTCAGGCAGGTGAGTTAGCCACTGCAATCATTTATATGTTTTGCTTTTGGCCAAAGTTTGGCATGCGTAAATGTTCTAGGCTGAAGTTTCAACAGGGTTCCGCCGACTTGTTGAAAATACAGTGAAAATATGAAGGGTTTTTTTCAGTGCAAATAATCAAGTATTTTGTAATTGGTCAACATGAGAATTAGGGGGAACGTATTTTCCAGGCATCCTTCGTTATTGCATTGTTTAAAAAAAATGTGGAACAATGTAACGTTAGCAAGCTGTAGTAGAGGGGGCGTGTTCAAATCGCCACTCGTATGGATGGCATGTGGTTACACCTTTTCTGGCAAAAACAAAACACTAGATTTGTGATAACTCCAATGTAAATAAACCAAACTAAACTAAGATAACCAGGTGAAACCAAGAAAAGCATCGTAGCTAATTACATTATAACACAAGTACGCCATCTTCATGCTTGTGTGACACTTTATATTCTGGATTTCCCCTGATTGTATGTCTATGCGATTAAAATGTGTGTCAAAAGGGAAGTAAAAGTATTGAGAATAACACTGTCTACCGGTGTCCTAGATAGCTAGTTAGCTACCAGTGCCCCCCTGATGTGTACCGGAGCGTCTTTCACTCCCGCTTGCCGAACACCGGCCCTCGCCGTCGTTAGCAGAACTGCGGGTAAACAGTGCCGAACACCGGTCTACCGGTGAGCGCCGGATCCGTTAGCAGAACTGTCCTAAACGCCTACTGAACAACTATCCTCGTTAACAGAACTGCGGGTAAACAGTGCCCGAGAGGCGGGGGCGAAGTACACGGTCTACCGGTGAGCTTAGCTACCTCTCCCACCGGATGTGTACCGGAGTCCTAGCTTGTTAGCTAGCACCCAGTGTCCTAAACGCCTACTGAACAACTATCCTCGTTAACAGAAATACGGGAAAACAGTGCCCGACAAGCAGGGACGAAGGACACTGTCTACCATTACCCTAGCTAGCCACCGGTGTTGTCGTCACCGCCTCTTCTGTGGAGTTTATCGGCGGTTGGCAACTTTATGGTGCATTACCGCCACCTACTGTACATGAGCGTCTCCATACGGGAGTCGTAGTTTAAAAAATTGACCAATAGAAGGATAAAGAGGGGTTCCTGCAGATGTAGGAATGCCCACATGTAAGGACCGCCTCAAAGTATGAAAATCCACCTTGACGGTGACTCTTGACATAGACTTGCAGCCTTAAAACAACAAACCCCTTATCACCATAAGACTACACACCCATATATTATCATTCTTGATCAATATACAGGCATGATGTGTGTTATGTGATATAATACTGTACTGCCCCCTCATCGTTTATAACCTATGGTTACTCACTCACCTGTCCTTGCTTGTTCCAACCTTTACAGCTGTTTGAGTCGGTGAGCAGCACCTACACTTATCTGCTGGCTGATACAGAGAGCAGGGAGGCGGTCCTTATTGATCCAGTACTGGAGACAGTGGACAGGGATCTGAAACTCGTAGAGGAACTGGGTTTCAACCTGAAAGTGGCAGGTAACTTGGATGTCTCTAAAACATAGACAAGCATGCGCTCGCTAGCACGAGCACGTCCACACACACTAATCCTACATCCATTTTGATCTCCTTGTTTATCCTACCCTTGTTTAAGTTGACATATGACTCACACTGTACCCTGTCCCCCCCCCCTATTAGTGAACACTCACTGCCATGCAGACCACATCACAGGCACGGGACAGCTGAAGAACAGGCTGTTTGGGATGAAGAGTGCCATCTCCAAGCACAGCGGGGCCAGTGCAGACATCCTGCTATCAGAGGGAGATAAGATCAGCTTTGGCAAACATGTGAGGACAGACCTACCTACAGCTATAGAGAATACAGTATGGGACTGGGCCTATCCCAAATTGTGTTCACCCAAAATCCCTGATCCTGGAGAGTCATAGGTTTACAGTTTTTTTTTTTTTTCAACTGAGTGCTGGGCTGAAACAAAAGCCTACACATCATGTACTGTTGCTCTCCAGTACCAGGGTTGCTGTCCACTGCTCTAAATGCTTGGGCCTTATTCACCTTCATCTCCTTCACACTCCCTTTCTCCTCTTTACTTCCCCCTCCCTTGTTTTCTGTAATCCCTCTTACTGCCGCTCTCGTCCCTCAGTATCTGACGGTGAGGGAGACTCCAGGACATACAGACGGCTGTGTGACGTTGGTGACAGGGGACCAGAGCATGGCTTTCACTGGGGACACACTGCTAATCAGGGGCTGTGGAAGGACAGACTTCCAGCAGGGTAACGTTAACCTTTTCCACACTACTAAGCTAAACCGAGCAGAGCCAAGACAAAATGTACTGCAATGCACTGGCCTGGTTGGGCATCCACAAGACTGAATCCATGCTGGACATAACAATGCGAAAAGCAAGTATCTAAGCCAACACAGTACTATAGTGTGACTCAGTCATATTCTCTCTGATTTTTGATCTCTGTGGTGATATATCTAGACATGGACATATATTATCAGGGTATATCACAGACTTTCATCACTATATGCTATTGTTTCCCAATTCTTTGATCGGAACTGTTTTTAAACAATGCATGAGAAGTTTGTGGATCATTGCCTCACCCACACTTGTTGCATTGTTTTATGCTTAGTGGACACAATGTGGCAGTATTGTAGACTTTTTATCCCAGTGTGGTCTGATCTCAAATAGTCACTGAACCGTAGTTTATGTTCAATCGGGCATGCGACGGAAAACGTTTTAGAACGGAAAAACACAAATGAGTGTTTCTTATCAGACAAGTCCAGGTAGTCCCTCCCTGTTTCAGTCCGTTTGTTTCTGGTCCAATGAAAACAAGCCTGATCTGTTTATCTACTTCCCAGGCTGCTCTAGGAGGCTCTATGAATCAGTCCACCGGAAGATCTTCACATTACCTCCTCAGTGCCTCGTCTTCCCTGCACATGACTACAAAGGTTGACAAGACATCCTCTTTATGCAAAGGTCTTATTGTATTCCAGTGTAATGTGTATATCCCCTGACCCCTTTCCTTGCAAGATTTCCTTTTTTTACATCTATGCTCTTGGGGATAGTCTCGCCAATAATTTCGTACAAGCATACCCAGAAGGCTTGTCTACTCTCGCAGTGCTATGACACTCCTTTCCATAGACTTTACAAAGTTAATTTGTCCGGTGTACTGTACCACCACCCTTCACCATTTGTCTACTTTCATTTTCAACTCTCATTCCTAAGCCAGATCAGACCGTGGGTTCTACAGTTGAGTGTAGTCATTGAATCATCATTGTGATGTATTGCTAACAGGTCTGTTAACCCTGTGCTGCAGGTCAGACGGCCTCCACCGTGGGCGAGGAGAGGAGGTTTAACCCCCGCCTGACCAAGAGTGTGGAAGAGTTTGTGGACATCATGACCAACCTGAACCTCCCCAAGCCTGCTAAGATAGGTATCTCAGACAGTCCACTCTCTGCAGTGATTCTATTACAATAGAAACTGTTGTTGTGTATGATGTAATGATATTATATTACTATAGGGCCTATTAGTATCTAGATTATATGCAACTATTGTGTTACAATAGAGTTATTATCAGTGGTCTTTCACCTCACTTAAACCTTATCATGGGAATGAGCATGACAAAGCTTTCTGTGAAGAGATGGCAATATGTTACACATACTGTACTCTTTCAAACTGTCCTTTGCGCATCAATGTGATTACTTGTTAGTGTAAGCTCTTCTTAATTCACTGATAGAAACAAGATGTTGATTTGTTATTTCTCTCTCTGCCAGATATTGCGGTGCCTGCAAACCTGGTGTGTGGACTCCATGAGGTTTGAATGTCAAATCGATTTTAGGATTTCACTTTAAGCACTCTTGGGAGGAAGAGGGAAATGATTTTCACCCAGCCACAACTTAATGTTGTGTATATTTTATTTCCAATTTGAACATACGTTCCTCCTTGTTTGCCTATGGGGGGAAAAAGCAGTGGTCATGATTTGGTGGGTGTACATATACTGAAATTGTATAGTAAAAGATGCATTAATGATCATTAAACATTGCCATGTACATTGTAACATTTTATAATACAATCTCTTGGAAAAATGTGAACATTAAGATGACCTAGTTTTATATTAAATCAAGGTTGTTCAAATGTAAATGTCTGAATTAATTATTTCTTTGACTACACCTGTATAAATTGCAGAATTGCAGTGTAACTTATGGAAAATGCACTGATAGAAGGTTCTGTTCATGGTTTAGTATTCATGAATGCTGACTGACAATTGAGCTCTTCCACATGGCCTTTCCAGCATCCCCTAGTCAAGGAAATACACACACACACACACACACACACACACACACACACACACACAGTACTCTGACTGTTGCCAGCCATGGCCGTTTTTGCATACCAGGAAAACCTAACTCTTCTATTTGCATTTGAAATCACTGTGGGCCAAGTTTCCATTGCGAGAGTCCAAAACACGTCATTGCCGTGCCTTTGTGTGCTTGTTTCTCTATCTACCTCTTAATTATCCGGTATCATCCTGTTATTCTCTCAGACGCTTTATATAATACCATATTGTAATGTCCTGAATACATCAACATAATCGGCTTAGCCTTAGGATTCCTCTTAGCTGTGTGTCTAGCCTAGTAGCATACTACATTCGTTTTTTGTCCCACGCCCCATTGACTAGTCTCTACCTGGTAGACAGGTTTGGGGAGATGGGAGTGTCTGGCTCTGACTCAACCATGTCTCTGTCTCTGAACCTGCCTGATCATTTCATAATAATGGTCCACTGTGAGCTCATACTTCTCAAAGGTACTGTACCCTTCCTTCTGCATGTAAATATTTGAGTATGGTTACCTGAGCAGTTCATGCCTTTGATGCTGTGACAAAAGTGACAGCTTGGTTTTGACTGCATTGAATGACACTGGACACACCATGTGTGAAATGACTGAACTTTTAGGTTTCTACTGTAACCTTCGGATGGAAATAGAGAAGATGTATTCAAAGTGAGAGAAAAAAAGAAAGAACTAGAAGTCTGAAGAAAAATTACAATGTGTTGTTGTCACATACATCTTCACACCACTTCATCTGCCAGCTGTCCCTGTCACCACTAGAGACAAACAGAACATCCACATTAGGCAACTCTTCTTTCACCGACTGACAGAAACGCCTGCGTTCATTGTTTTGAAATGCACAGGGTGTAACCAGTGTTGCCATCACACCTAAGCTATGTTTTATTTTGTACTTAAAAAAAAAACAATTGAAGCAAAAACATACATTGACAAACAATAGGCAACTTAACATGTTGTGGCAGTGTTTCGCCTGTGAAAAAAAGGCACCATTCTTTTGACTTTGTTGTGCTTTTTTACAAGTCACCAGCTGTTCTTTCACCCAGTCTGTACCCTGCCCCTTCCATCTGCTCTCTCTTTTACCCCTTTCCCTCTTTGCCCACTCACTGTCTGCTACCAACCCCAACTCCAGGCATTCTCTCTCACCCTGTCCACATGCCCTTGTTTAGGGGAAGACTGAGGGAATAGTCTATGATTACACTATCAGCTCATTGAGACAGAACTGTTAAAGGAGGCAGGGGCTGATAAAGGTCCTTTGGGTATAGTAAAGAGAGTGGAGGAGAGATTTACGTGGCAGCTATTGACGCTTTCCAAGGGCCCTTGGCATTGAGTGACACAAAACCCGCGAGGTGTGTTGGCAGGGTGCCAGGCCAAACTGCTTTTGCGTTAGCCCATAGCTAGCCTATAACGAGCGCATTACAATGACAAAGCCATGTCGTCGCGGGAAATCCCAGATCAGAGTTCTCATTTCGGTGCGGAGCCCCCTCACGAACAGACCACAGAAACTGTGTAGTCAGTTAGTGACGCTCTCAGGCGCATTTTCACACCAACTTTGTGTGGGTCAGTGCGCCCGCCTCACATGCATTCCATTTCACCTGTTGACGACATATCACTACGATCTGTCATTTTCACTGGGGGTGATTTGAAAGGATTGAATCAAACCAGAGAGGAGAGAGGAAAATATAGACATCAAAGGTATTCAGACGGGATATGACAGCAAGCAGAAACTCTGAAAGTTATCTGGATATAGTTCGTATGATTGAAAGCGAAAGCGCGCGCCCGGTCCAAACCCATCACTTCTTTATTTAGTCACTCTTGTTTTTATGAGCGTATATTTTCTTCAAATTCAGCGACAACAATACACGTTCCCCACAACAAAAACGCAAGAGAAGAGAGAACGGCATATTCTCAGGTAAGGCATTCGTTCTGTGTCGCTGTAGTTTGATACATTGTAGCTGGTGAATGATCGCGATTTGATAACGCTAGGATTATTATTATTCCGCAGTAGCTACCTACAGTGTAAATGGTCGTCTGTTTATACATGAATTTCATTGGTGTCATGAGAAGGAATGGTCACTTTGAACTTGACAGAGCATGTAATAAATGGAACACAGTATCTCTATGATTATGTTTACAGAAAGCCAGTAGACTACTGTAGCCTACTTTCTAAACTATTTATATAAGTAAACGATAGGCCTGTGCCATTTATATACATGGACTATATTAAATAATACAGCTATCATTAGTCTGTTAGTTCACACCAAGCCAAATAGCCTACTTTAAAAAAAAACTATTTATGCAAATTGTGTACATGCTATAACTTAAAGAACAACTTTTGGGGGAGTTTAGTAGTTTTTAAAATGTCAGAATGCTTGGTTGTATGATTATGAACATCCAGATACTCAAGATTCTATGACAACATTCTATTTGATTACCCAATATTCGGGACTTTGTGCTTGAGCATAAGTAGTTAGATGGGCTAAACATGTCCTCCAGGCCTATAGCTTTTCAATGTATAATTTTCACTGTGAAACGATGAGAGGACTATATCTGGTTCTAATTCAAACATGTTTTTCTTAATGTCCCAAACCTCCTTTCCCATGGCATTGTTTTCCTCAGTTTATGTAAACTCACATTTGTTTACCAGACTCTTCTGATATGTTGTTTGTAATTGTTTATCATTTCCATCGGGCGCATCGTGTAAACAAAGGAGAGGGGAAGTATAGGATGACGCTGACAGAGGTGGAGAGAAAAGATTGCCTGGGTGGGTAGCCGTCAGGGGAGTCGGGAGCACATATCTCTCTTCTGTGTTCAATCTCTCCTTCTTTCTTTTTCTCTCACGCCCCTTTTTTTGGCTGCATTTGTACAGGCCGTTCTAGATCTGGGACCTAGTCTGTCATTAATGGGCCGTTATTTCGCTGACCTCAGAACGGAGAGATTTGCTCAGCCCACTGGAATCTCTGATAATGTTGTTGAACTAGCATATATTCAACGTCTGTGTAATTAGTGGTGTCTTCGGACCTTTCCAGTCCGTTTTGCAGTGTTGAAATATGCACAAGTCACATTTGCGTGAATTATTCTATTAATTCAGTGGTATCATAGTGTGATAATCTACTTTATTGGAGAAACAATTAGGCCTATAGGGTATCTTACTTGCTAATTAACTTACAGGAAATACAACTGATCATCTTCCCTAACAATCAATGATCCTAGCTTGTATTTTAATCTTCAACCCTTTGGTCCCCTAAAAACAAAAGAAATGTATTCCCCAACAGTAGCCAGTTGGCTCAGCTGCAGTATCATTCTAGGAGTCTAACAATAGGCCTATCTGCCCTCACACCTAGAAGACAGTTAGTCATGATATCTCACCTCTCATCTGACAGACAGACAGACAGACAGACGCCTCACAGAGCTGTCCAGCCTAGGTTGTATTCACTTGGTACCAAAGGGGGAAAAACAGACTGAAGTGGGGAGGGACTTCCTGGACTTATTCAATAAGAAACGCTCATGTATGTTTTTAAAACATGTTTTGGGTGCCCTAATGAATATGACCCTGGTTCCTCTCACCTGCTCTTCCTGCTCAGGCCCCAGTGTGGTAATGACAGTTTCCTCTCTCAGCCCATAGTCCCCCTGTAGTGGGCTCTGTCATAGCTCTGAGGTCATACAGCTCAGACTGGTCACCATGTATTCCTGGGAACCTGATGTGTCAGGACACAGCGTGGTGATGACAGCTTCCTGATAGCCCTCCTTAGACTACTGTAGCCCTCCATAGACCACCGAAGCATTGCTAAGTGGGCTCTGAGGTCATACAGCTGAGACTGGTATGGTCACCACCAACTGGGCATACACTGGTTGAATCAACATTGTTTTCACATATTCTCAATGGATTTACGTCGGACCAGGAATAGAAGTTGAATTGACGTCTGTGCCCAGTGGGTAGGGTCCAAAATGGCATCATATTACCTATACGGTACACTACTTTTGACCAGGTCAAAGGTGACCATAGGGTGTCATTTCTGACATAAACAAATGTCTCATGGCATCGGAGAGGAGGGCTGCTGTTTTAATGGCGTTTAACCAACCGTGCTATTTTTTTCCCCGCATTGTTTGTACATAATGTTGCTGCTACCATCTCTTATGAATGAAAATAGCTTCTGGACATCAGAACAGCGATTACTCACCTTGAATTGGATGAATCATTTTTCTTTAATGAGTCGGACGAGAGGGATTTACCTCAGACACCTGAACAGGCCCTCATCCCGTCATTCGCAGGAAAAAGAAATTGAGATTTCGTGGAAGGAGATCGGGGTGCCTTGTGAGTATCAGGCGAAGAGTGTCTAATCTGCCTTTGCCATCCGTGCTATTAGCCAACGCACAATCACTGGAAAATAAATGGGACAAACTAAAAGCATGTATAAGCTACCAACGGGACATTAAAAACTGTAATATCTTATGTTTCACAGTGTCGTGGCTGAACGACGACATGAATAAAATACAGCTGCCGGGTTATATGCTCTATCGGCATGATAGAATAGCAGTCTCTGGTAAGACAAGGGGTGGTGGTCTATGTATATTTGTAAACAACAGCTGGTGCACGATATCTAAGGAAGTCCCAAGGTTTTGCTTGCCTGAGTATATCATGATAAGCTGTAGACCACACTATCTACCCCGAGTTATACCGCCATAAGCAAACAGGAAAACGCTCATCCAGAAGCAGCGCTCCTAGTGGCCGGGGACTTTAATTGCAGGGAAACTTAAATTAGTTTTACCTCATTTCTGTCAGCATGTTAAATGTACAACCGGGGGGGGCATTCCAGATCATCTTTACTCCACACACAGAGACGCGTGCAAAGCTCTCCCTCGCCCACCATTTGGAAAATCTGACCATAATTCTATCCTGATTCCTGCTTACAAGCAAAAATTACAGTAGGAAGCACCTGTGACTCGATCAATAAAAAAAGTGGTCAGATGAAGCAGATGCTAAGCTACAGGACTGTTTTGTTAGCACAGACTGGAATATGTTCCAGGATTCTTCCGATGGCATTGAAGAGTACACCACATCAGTCACTGGCTTCATCAATAAGTGCAACGATGACGTCGTCCCCACATTGACTGTACGTACATACCCCAACCAGAAGCCATGGTTACAGGCAACATCTGCACTGAGCTAAAGGGTAGAGCTGCTGCTTTCAAGGAGCGGGAATCTAACCCGGAAGCTTATAAGAAATCTCGCTATGCCCTCCGACAAACCATCAAACAGACCAAGCTTTAACACAGGACTAAGATCGAATCAACTACACCGCCTCCGACGCTTGTCGGCAGGGCTTGTAAACTATTACAGACTACAAAGGGAAGCACAGCTGAGAGCTGCCCAGTGACAGGAGCCTACCAGACAAGCTAAATAACTTATATGGTCGCTTCGAGGCAAGTAACACTGAAACATGCATGAGAGCATCAGCTGTTCTGGACAACTGTGTGATCACGCTCTCCGCAGCCGATGTGAGTAAGACCTTTAAACAGGTCAAAATTCACAAGGCTGCAGGGCCAGACGCATTACCAGGACGTGTACTCAGTCTTCACTGACATTTTCAACCTCTCCCTGTCTGAGTCAGTAATACCAACATGTTTCAAGCAGACCACCATAGTCCCTGTGCCCAAGAACACTAAGGTAACCTACCTAAATGACTACCGACCCGTAGCACTCACATCTGTAGCCATGAAGTGCTTAAAAGGCTGGTCATGGCTCACATCCTCACCATTATCCCAGAAACCTGAGACCCACTCCAATTTGCATACCGCCCCAACAGATCTACAGATGATGCAATCTCTATTACACTCCACACTGCCCTTTCACACCTGGACAAAAGGAACACCTATGTGAGAATACTATTCATTGACTACAGCTCAGGGTTCAACATCATAGTTCCCTCAAAGCTCATCACTAAGCTAAGGGCCCAGGTGGTAAGGGTAAGTAACAACACATCCGCCACGCTGATATTCAACACGGGGGCCCCTTCAGGGGTACGTGCCTGTTCACTCATAACTGCAAGGCCAGGCACGACTCCAACACCATCATTAAGTTTGCCGTTGACACACCAGTGGTAGACTTGATCAATGACGAGACAGCCTATAGGGAGGAGGTCAGAGTCCTGACCCTGTGCTGCAAGGACAACAACCTCTCCCTCAACGTGATCAAGACAAAGGAGATGATTGTGGACTACAGGAAAGGAGGACAGATTACGTTCCCTTTCTCATCGACAGGGCTGTAGTGGAGCAGGTTGAGAGCTTCAAGTTCCTTGGCATCCACATCACCAACAAACTAACATGGTCCAAGCACACCATGACAGTCATGAAGAGGGCACGACAAAACCTATTCCCCCTCAGGAGACTGAAACAAATGGTCATGGTTCCTCAGATCCTCAAAAGGTTCTACAGCTGCACCATTGATTGCACTGGTTGCATCACTGCCTGGTATGGCAACTGCTCTGCCTCCGACCGCAAGTCACTACAGAGTGTAGTGCATACGTCCCAGTACATCACCGAGGCCAAGCTTCCTGCCATCCAGGGCTTCTATACCAGGCGGTGTCAGAGGAAGGCTCTAAAAATGGTCAAAGACTCCAGCCACCCTAGTCATAGACTGTTCTCTCTGCTACCACATGCACGTTAAGCGGTACCGGAGCACCAAGTCTAGGTCCAAGAGACTTCTAAACAGCTTATACCCCCAAGCCATAAGACTCCTGAACCCAGGCTATTTGCATTGCCCCCCTCACCCCCTTCTACGCTGCTGCTATTCTCTGTTATTATCTATGCATAGACACTTTAATAACTCTATCTACATATACATATTACCTCGACTAACCGGTGCCCACGCATATTGACTCTGTACCGGTACCTCCTGTACATAGCCTCGCTATTGTTACTTCACTGCTGCTCTTTAATTATTTCTTACTTTTATTTCTTACTTTTTTGTTGTATTTTTTTTCTGTTGTATTTTGATTTGATATATAGTGCATTGCTTTCGAACAATAAAGGAAATCGAGTGCCATTTTGGACGCGTCCTAGGTATTCCAGGGCACCTGATCTGTCAGATGTCACAATGTGCTCATGGCTAACAGGGCCGGTGGGGGTTGGATGGGGGCAGAATGGCATACACGGAGTCTTCTGGACTCAAGGAAGAGATACACTTTAGCTACTTGAACTGCTGGTGGGTTATGGATGTAACATTGTAACACCTGATGCCTTTCTTGAGGATAGTGCAGCAAAGTGCTCACCAATGCAGAAAATTCAGGTGTTTTTATGTTTCTCAGGTGACAGCAGCTTTTGTTCAATATCAGCCAGACAAAGGTTAAAGGCACAGTCTATACATTTGATTTTCACCCTGAAATTCCCTGGAAGACTGTGGGGGATGTGTTTGCTAGTGTACCCTTCTTACAAAACTAAGAGTAAGACAAATATGACCAAACATGTACAAATAATATACTTATACTTCTTGGTGTAAAAGGTTTTGTTTTGTTTGTTTTTATACTTGGTCTGGCCACCAGGGACAGTGAGAGTGTGGGCTGTACCTTTAATTGAATGTTTAATTGAACCCCTAGCAGGACAGTTGTGTTCATGTGTTGTGTGTGTAACATTTTTCCCTGGTACCCTTGCTTTGAACGCATAGTGAAAACAAACCCTCTGCGTTCAGGCACGCATACGGCATTTTGTTTCCTAAGATTGTCGCGCTACAGTGCCTTGCAAAAGTATTCACCCCTTTGGTGTTTTTCCTATTTTGTTGCATTACAACCTTTAATTTAAATAGATTTTTATTTGGATTTCATGTAATAGACATACATAAAATAGTCAAAATTGGTGAAGTGAAAAAAATAACTTGTTTAAAAAAATTCAAAGAAATTTACAAAACGGAAAAATGGTGCGTGCATATGTATTCACCCCCTTTGCTATGAAGCCCCTAAATAAGATCTGGTGCAATTGCCTTCAGAAGTCACATAATTAGTTAAATAAAGTCCACCTGTGTGCCATCTAAGTGTCACATGATCTGTCACATGATCTCAGTATATTTACACCTGTTCTGAAAGGCCCCAGAGTCTGCAACACCACCAAGCAAGGGGCACCACCAATCAAGCGGCACTATGAAGACCAATGAGCTCTCCAAACAGGTCAGGGACAAAGTTGTGGAGAAGTACAGATCCGGATTGGGTTATAAAAAAAGATCAGAAACGTTAAACATCCTACGGAGCACCATTAAATCCATTATTAATATATGGAAAGAATATGGCACCACAACCAACCTGCCAAGGGAGGGCCGCCCACCATAACTCACGGACCAGGCTAGGAGGGCATTAATCATAGAGGCAACAAAGAGACCAAAGATAACCACGAAGGAGCTGCAAAGCTCCACAGCGGAGATTGGAGTATCTGTCCATAGGACCACTTTAAGCTGTATTCTCCACAGAGCTGAGCTTTACAGAAGAGTGGCCAGAGAAAAGCCACTGCTTATAGAAATAAATAAGCAAACATGTTTGGTGTTCGCCAAAAGGCATGTGGGAGACTCCCCAAACATATGGAAGAAGGTTCTCTGGTCAGATGAGACTAAAATTGAGCTTTTTTGCCATCAAGCAAAAAAAAATGTCTGGCGCAAACCCAACACCTCTCATCACCTTGAGAACACCATTCCAACAGTGAAGCATGTTGGTGGCAGCATCATGCTGTGGGGATGTTTTTCATCGTCCGGTATTGGGAAACTGGTCAGAATTGAAGGAATGATGGATAGCGCTAAATATTGGGAAATTCTTGAGAGAAACCTGTTTCAAGCTTCCATAGATTTGAGACTGGGACGGAGCTTCACCCTAAGCATACTGCTAAAGCCACACTCAAGTGGTTTAACGGGAAACATTTAAATGTCTTGGAATGGCCTATTCAAAGCCCAGACTTCAATCCAATTGAGAATCTGTGGGATGACTTAAAGATTGCTGTACCCCAGCGGAACCCATCCAACTTGAAGGAGCTGGAGCAGTTTTGCCATGAAGAATGGGCAAAAGTCCCAGTGGCTAGATGTGCCAAGCGTATAGAGACATACCCAAAGAGACTTGCAGCTGTAATTGCTGCAAAAGGTGGCTCTACAAAGTATTGACTTTGGGAGGGGTGAATAGTTATGGACGCTCAAGTTTTCTTGTTTGTTTCACACCCAAAAATATTTTGCATCTCCAAATTGGTAGGCATGTTGTGTAAATCAAATGATGCAACCCCCCAAATCCATTTTAATTCCATGTTGTAAGGCAACAAAATAGGAAAAATGCCAAGGGGTGAATACTTTCGCAAGCCACTGTATATAGCCTAGCTCTTGTCACTTGTTTTGGTTGTGAATGTACGTGTGGTTCTGAATAGGCTACACAGTGCTTAGCCTACTTTTTCTTTGTAATTTCTCCATACAATTATATTGGGGAACTATGGTCACAGTCAGTGTGACTCTGTGAGAGACAGGCACATGCCCTTCCAGTCTTAGTGTTTTTGAAAAAAAAAATGTCATTGTAGTTCTGAACCCAATGCCTGCAAGTTGTTGTTAAATTTGTGTGAAATTTGTGTCATTTAATTCTGTTAAGATGTTGCTGTCTATTGCTTAAATGGCAGGTAGCCTAGTGGTTCGAGCGTTGGGCCAGTGACCAAAAGGTTGCTAGAGCGAATCCTTGAGCTGACAAGGTAAAAATCTGTCATTTTCCCCCTGAGCAAGGCAGTTAACCCACTGTTCCTAGGCTGTCATTGTAAATAAGAATTTGTTCTTAGCTGATTTGCCTAGTTAAATAAAGGTTCATTCAAAAATGTAACTGAATAATCAAAGTCATAATTGCTCAATTCATTTTTTGTACAGCTTTGATAGTGCTACTGATACTAATAAGTGGCGCTTGGCTTGCACGTGAAAATTCAGAACACACAACATTCTATAATAGAACTGTGTTATTTGACGTGTCAAATTAAAAGCTTATTTAACGCATGAAATAGTGTTATTTGACATGTATCTTTTTTGACACGCAAAGACCCAAACAGAACTCCATAGTATGTCGTGAAGCTAAAAGCAGTGACGCTATTACTGTGTAACTCCAGTAGGGCAACATCTGAACAATAGTGCACTTGGTTACGTTAATGTGTACCAGTGCTCACCAGTCGCGAAAGCCAACATCACCCACGACAGTGAATGGTTAATTGTTAAGGGCAATGAATACCATTATCTTGGCGTTAATGGATTTCGCCTTTGAGTTGTCTCGCTGAAATTTTCTGCTCGACTTGTTTACTGCTCGATTCACACAGCAGACATTGTGGACTAGGTTAGGAATTCTATGTTGCACCTGTAGCGTAACATTTTACATGGCGTCATTACGTCACGTACCTATGTTATATTGACATGCACGTCAGCTTTGACATCATTTTTCACATAGGCGTTAAACTAGACATCGGGCCGATTACTGATGTTGGCATTTTGAGCTAATATCGCTCGATTCCGATATGTTCACCGATGTATCGTGCGTCCCTAATTGTCGGAGTACTGCTGTATTCTGCTGTCACTGAGTTGGTCAAATGATTCTCCATGAACATCTTCCATGAACATTCCAACACAAGACAAAATGGCCACCATCAAATGATCAAACAGAGTTTGTTGAACTGTATATCTATGACTGTGGCTGCAGCCTGTCCTCTTCAGATAGATAAGGCTGATAGGCCGACACATGAGCGTTGTCACCCAGTAAGGGGGTTGTTGATGATTCCGTCAGCTGAGGTTTAACACATACACACACACACACACACACACACACACACACACACACACACACACAATCAATCAGTATCCTATGGCTGCTAGCAATAATTGCCCCTCAGGGATGAATACAGTTGATTGAATTGAATTGAATCACAGTACTGTAATCCTGTTAACACAGGTGGGTCAAGAGTGAACAGGCTTCCACTTATTTAGATATGATTGCATATTACCAACTGTAGTGAGAGGGAGGGAGGAGGGACAAGTATGAATGAACCTCAATTGTGTTCTTTTGTTCCCTCTCTCTCTTTCTGTGTGTTTGTGTGTCGGTAGTAAGGATTGTGGAATCAAATTATCGTGGAATCCTTGCTTCTGTTCATGTATGATCGATCACTGTTGAGAGGGCGTGTGTGTTCTTGTGTGTGTACTAGGGGTATGATGCTTCAACTGTTGCTGGTTATTGCTGAGTGGAGGGGAAAGATTAGCACTACAGTGTGAGAGATTGAGTGAGTGAGTCTTCAGACCCCGGACTTGAGGGTTACGCATTGTGTCACCTCCAGATAGGACAGTAGTTGAATAACACACACTAGAGCTGGGGCCATGAACTGAAAATGATCGACACGACCATACCGACCATGCTGATATTGTTTATTGCGATAAGTAGCCTATACTAGAGAAGTTTGAAATGAAATACGTTTAGTTAATATGTGTGACTGTTAATGGGACACGTGATGCTACAACCATCAAACTAGTAGTAGTAGTTTAAAGGGTAATACAAAAAACTGGTGCACATTAATGTTATAAACGTGTCAATCTATTTATTGGTATCGCACAAGTTCAGGAAATTTAGCGCAACTGGATCGCACAGCTTTAACACACACACACACACACACACACACACACACACACACACACACACACACACACACACACACACACACACACACACACACACACACACACACACACACACACACACACACACACACACACACACACACACACACACACACACACACACACTCCTTGGGACTGCCTCTGTTTCTTCCACTCTCTCATCTCTCCTGCCACTCCTTTGTAATCAATACAAATTTTCAGCACATTAACACAAAAATGTTTAATCTTCCTCTCTATTATACCTTTACCCTTTGCCCTTAATTATGTTCCTTTCTACTCACTTTCTTTTTCATCCTTTTAAGTTAGTCTCTTTGTGTTCCCTCCCTCCCTCCCTCCCTCCCTCCCTCCCTCCCTCCCTCCCTCCCTCCCCTCCCTCCCTCCCTCCCTCCCTCCCTCCCTCCCTCCCTCCCTCCCTCCCTCCCTCCCGTCCTCTCTTTTCTCTGTATTGTTGTCCATGGGCCCTGGTCAAAAGTAGGCAATAGGGTGCCATTACAGACTCAATCCTGGTGTGTTTGTTTAGCCTTTGTTTTGTTGCTTCTGAATAGCATATGTGTTGACATGACAGAATGGACTTTACTCCTGCATGACTCTCTCTCCAACACTACAGTCTCTCTTACTGTTCATAGTGTATCTCAACCGGATAATGCAAACGTCCGTTTGGGTCATATGGATGTGAGTCAGTCTTGGTTTAAACAAAGATTTCTCCTCACCAGCATTCACTCTAATTTTGCCCTCTTCCCAAAGCATGACCTCCGTGTGCTGTCCATTACATGTAATATCTACATTTATGGAATGGAAGTAATAGTAACTAATAACTTCACCATATGGAATTTGGCACACAGTATTTCTAGGTCAGATATGTATATATGCATGCATCCAAGCACACACACACACACACACACACACACACACACACACACACACACACACACACACACACACACACACACACACACACACACACACACACATTTAAAAACACAGTATATACATAGTTCATGCATGCAGCCTTGCACTATTATTCTATAAACAACATAGTATTGTATGTCCTGTGTACAGCGCTGTGAAGATATATGCCACACACTCTGACTGTTTTCCATCTCCTCACTGGAAATATGACACTGGCCTCTGACATTTTAGAACCCCCCACTTGTCTCCTCTCCTCCTCCACTCTCTGTCCCCCTCTCTCTCCCTCCTCTGTCTCTGTGTCAGTGTGCCAGTCTGTGTTTGGAAGCCCTCACTCATATCAGAGTTGTATATTTATCTCCATGCCACCAATCCTCCAGGCCCCATCGCCTAATAAGGCCTGTGCAGGGAGAGAGAGAGCAGGGGGAGAGGAGCGAGAAAGGGAGAGAGAAGAGAGGAGTTCAGGGAGACGGAATGAGAGGAGTAGAGAGGGGAAAAGGAGAGGGTGGGAAAGGTTTGGACAATGGGAATCCAGACTATTTTCTCACGTGTGTGTGTGTGTGTGTGTGTGTGTGTGTGTGTGTGTGTGTGTGTGTGTGTGTGTGTGTGTGTGTGTGTGTGTGTGTGTGTGTGTGTGTGTGTGTGTGTGTGTGCGTGTGTGCGTGTGTGCGTGCGTGTGTGTGTGCATGCATGTGAGTGTGTGTGTGTGTGAGTGTGTGCACTCGGTTTGCTTGGTCGTTACATATTTGCTGCTATTTTGCTACTGATTACACTCGTATAAGCAAGTGACATAAAGACATTAAATGACCTAGTTATCGCTGAGAATTCTCCGTCTAAGACCTCACCAGTGATGCATATCGTTCATAATGTGGCTTTGTGTTGTGTGGGAGCAGTGAATAGTACTTCAAAGGTGAATCCCCTTGTTTCTATGTATATCTGTGTATGGTTATTGTAAGACCACATCATTGCACTGACTCAAATTTGTGTGCCATGCTTCCCCACAATGCACTTCAAAAAGCTGGGACGTGAATGGGCATTGTTTACTGTACAGTACCCTCTGTCCATTCAGCAAAAGCCTTGTGCTCACAGTCCTCGTCCTGAAATTACAATCCCAAACCACCTTCTGACATCCTGTGTTCTCTCCTCTCTTTCACTATCGCTTTTTCCTGGGTGTTTTCTCCATCAACTGGAACACCTTTTCTGGAAGTCAGGGGGATATTCTGCTTTAAAGTGCTTAGTGCTGCTGACACTGCTCATAGTGTAGTATCACTTCTGTGAACTGTCACCTGGTTCCTTTATCTCTTAACCATGCGGTGTATTGCATTACCACTATATTCAGGGTCCTTGGGACGTCACCCTGTTGAAGTTCACATTTAAAATGGGCAAGGTAAGGGTTAGGGGTACTGGTCAAGGTTAGGGACGTCCAAGGATCCCAGATAGCACTAACCCTATTCCATCAAGTCATGTACCTCCCATCATTCCATCCCCTTCTATCCTACAGAAATGCACCTTCACAATATAGACACCCCGAGGAGCCGATGGGAGCAGGGCTTGCGGCCGCCATGGGTCAACCGATTGGCTGGAGGGCAAAGCCCCGCCTCTTCAGGGGTGGAGTCAGACACCGAGAGCAGCAGCACAGAGAGTGAGAGGGTAAGGAGGTGTGGGTCTCACATTAACCTTCGTCAACGGTGGTTGGTTGGGTTGGTTGTTTATTCTGGTAATGTGGTCAGAGTCAGACCCTGCTATCCAAAGCAACTCAACATATACATTAGTGTATGTGTCCAACGCTGGCATTGAACCGGTAACTTTGGCCCCGCAGTCATCGCACTCTAACCAACTGAGCCATCGGAAGGACTTTTAGATCTTCTGTGTGTCTCTTCTTCTCTTCTCTACCTCTCAGTCTCCAGCCAAACGTTTGGAGGCGCGGTCACCGAGGATCCTACTATTGCCCTCCATGCTGCAACAGCGAATCACAGAGATCGACCAGCAGAGGGAGGAGCTAAAGATAGAGGTGAGACACCGATGGATTAATGAATGAACCAAGTTAAACCCTGATTGTGTCTCATATCAAACAATTTTTATGAAGAGTGGTGGCTGTTCAGTAAATGTACCTGATGAAGTCTGATTCTCGATCTGTTCAATTTCAAACCAACTCCTTTTTTCTAATGTCTCCTTCAAAGGCACATTCTGCATTCTTCTTTGTGGGATTAACCTCTCTCTCTCTCTCTCTCCTGTCTGCCACTCCAGCTGCAGTTGGAGATAGCCCTGTTGGAGGGGGAGCTGCATGAGGAGAGGAACGAGTTGCACAGACACACTCTGGATCTACAGACACTGCAGGAGGAAGGCAGGCACAAGGAGACACACAGACAGACGGACAGACAGAAGGTCAGTAGTACTGTACACACAAGGAGCATAAGGAGCCATGCAGACAGACAGTCACAGACAGACTGACGGACGGTTAGCGGTACACAGACAGAGCTCCATTCAATACCATCCAAAGCATCCTGTCTTCAGGCGGTATGTTTGAATCTCAGGGTGTGGGACTCGAGAGTGATATGGCCTGAACATGAGTAGCTATATATCAGTGAGGTAGACACTGAGTCACTCCATGTGACACTTTACACTATAGGCCTAAGCTATGTGACAGTGGAATGATCTGACAAACAGATGAATCTTTATATAAAGGGATGACTGTTCCCTCTCTCATCCCTCATCCTCCTCTTTTCTCTCTCTCTGTAGGAGCGAGCCAGTCTGGAGGTGGAGAGGGTCCGGGTTGAGGAGCTGAGGAGTAGGTTGGAGGAGAAGGAGACACTGATCCCCAGTCAGCCAGAGGGCCAGAGAGAGCATCTACTGGTCCAACTACAACAGGTGATTTACTGATCCAGGAACAGTCCACTGACTGGGTTGGTATTCATTAAGGCACGCAATGTTTTAAAACATTTTGCAAAAGAAAAGAAAAAGAACGCTTCTTAAGTCAAGGTTTTCCCTAACTGTTTCAGTCTGTCTTCTTCCGTTTGGTACCTTATGAATATGATATGATTTTATGCCTTGCCACGAGACTGTGTGTAAAAGAGAATGCACTGCATCTTCTTCCTGTTTGTCTGGCTAGATGTAGTAGGGTTAGTTCACAGGTAGCCTGGCAGAGTGACATCACCTGCCCTGAGACCTGAAGTGAAGTCAACTTTGTGCAGTGGAGAGCTAGCTTTTGCTCTAGCCTCATGTACAGTTGAATTCAGGTGCCAGTGACAGCATGGTCTCACACTGCCTCTGGTTGGAACCCATTTAACATCATGTGTTCCAATTCAAATCTCCCTGGTCATGGTTATAAAGGATTGCATGAGAACCCAAGGGGAAAGAAGAGGAAAGAGTACATGAAGACGAAGATACAGTGTAACAAACAACAGCGCCATAGAACATAACCCTAGCCACATTCACGACTTACTGCCTTGGGACACGATAGCTCGCTAAGCTTGCCTCAGGGACACAAAGACATAGTTCCGTTCTATTTGACTTCAGTAACTGTATGTTCTTTCTTGTCGGCGGTACTAGTTATCTTTGTAGTGCCTCTTCATACCTGATAGGTCAAAGTGTCATCGAGGTATCTGAGACAGACATGCAGGCAGGCAGACAAAGGGTTCATTGTGCATTTTGGCAGTGACACTGACAATGGCGTGTCATTCGGATGGCAGAGGATGTGTCCCACATGGCACCCTATTCCCAATATAGTGCAGTACTTTTAACAAGAGCCCTATCGGCCCTGGTCAAAGGTAGTGTACTAAATAGAGAATAGGGTGGCATTTTGGGACACAAGCTAGAGACCTAGGACTTAGGATTTATGGTCTGTGTTTAATTAATGTTCTTGAATGGAGTGGTCTAACCAGTTGTTTTTTGTTTTAGTATTCTAAGCCACAGGCTCTTTCTGTACTAATCGACAGCTTTCTTCCATTTTCTGTCTATTCCTCTCCTTCTGCATCTTTCTTTCATCACTTTCTCTCTGCATCCCTCCATCACACTCTCTTTTTCCCTCCATCTCTCTCTTTTCCGTCTCTCTTTCCCTCCGTTTCTCTCTCTCCCTCCATCCCGATCTCTTTCTCTCTCTCTCTTTTCCATCTCTCTTTCCCTCCGTCCCTCTCTCTCTCTCTCTCCCAGGAGAAAGAGATGGTGGATGCAGCCTGCCGGGTGTTCGAGGACTGGGAATTCCGTGTCCTGGAGAGTGAGGCCGGAATAGAGGAGGAGGAGAGCGAAGGAAAGATAGAAGGGAAGGAGAGAGGGAACGACGAAGAGAAGGAGAAGGAGATCTCATGCCAAAAGCATGCTGTCAACTCAGCGCAGGTAAGCCAGGGTCGTCAAATAAGAAGACAACAACATTTCAGAGAATCTCACATCTCCAAGCAGGTTCTACTGGTTTGGTTAGAAGCGTATCCCCCACCACAGACTCTCTCTAAATGCCCTCTTCCTCTCCCCCCACTCTGTGCCCCCAATGGTAGTCACTCTCTGTTTGGAAACGGCTCTTCACAAGTAACCCCCATCCCCTCATCCTCCTCTTCTCAAACGGAGACATGAGCATGAACTCTCCCTTCTCCTCACACTCTATGGCATCACCCTCCACTGTCACATGACTGCACAAACAAGTTAGGCAATTGCATCAGAAGCACCTTTGGGAGGGAGGGAGGGAGGGAGGGAGGGAGGGAGGGAGGGAGGGAGGGAGGGAGGGAGGGAGGGAGGGAGGGAGGGAGGGAGGGAGGGAGGGAGGGAGGGAGAGTGGAGAAAGATGTATAGATGAAGGGAGAGCTGGTCAATAGAGGAATTGGAGGAGAGGAGAGGGACTAAAAGTAGAGAATGGAGAGGGAACGTAAAAGGGGTAGTGGTGGGGAGGGGTTGAAGGATTAAAGGAAGGATTGTATCGTGAGGAGAGAGAAGAAAGAGGATAAACTTAGGATATCATGTGATGAGGTGGAAAAGTGGGAGAATAGAGAAAGAGAGATGAAACAAGTGATAGTGATGGAAAGAGGGGAGGAGAGTCTGGGAGAGAGTTGATTCAGCTGCACTGTGGCCTTGCTTGGGTTGACAGCTCATCTCTCTCTCTCTCTCTCTCTCTCTCTCTCTCTCTCTCTCTCTCTCTCTCTCTCTCTCTCTCTCTCTCTCTCTCTCTCTCTCTCTCTCTCTCTCTATCTCCTCCTCTCTGACATATGAACTGTGCTGAGTTGACGTCACTAAATCGTTCTTCCCTGCCATCTCTCACTCCTCTCCTCTGTTATTCATCCCACATCTCCTCTCATAACTCAAATGGATGCTGGAAGGTGTGCCATTGAACATACCTAGATTAACATAAGACATAACAGATAAGACACTGCGCATATTTAACACAACAACTCTATAATACTAACAACAACATCCTCTGTCTAACATGCCACTGAACACACAGCACAGGAATGACAGGAGACAGAATGACCCCGGTGTTTAATATTAATAAGTGCCTGACGTTTCATTTGTCAATTTCTTTTCCTTATTGATTGCTTCCTTCAGGAGCGAGTCCAGCAGCTTGAGAAGCAGTTGAAGGAGATGGAGAGAGAGAAGGAGAGAGAGATGAATGCCTTGAGGAAGGAGAGGAAAGAGTTGCTCCACCCCACTCAAAGGGTAAGGGGAACAGAGACTGATGACCAGCAAATGTCAGAACTTTTAACTTTATTTATTTATTACTTATCAGGGAAATTATTACGTCTTATATTCCCTGTGGCCCAAGTATGATAAATATGATACATTAAATGAAGTGTCTGAAGTCCCGCTTGTGCCGTCAAACCCCTGCAACTTATCCAGAACACTGCAGCCCGTCTAGTTTTCAACCTTCCCATGTTCTGTCACCTACTGATCTACTGATAGCTACGTTATTGAGGAAAAATGTACTTTCTATGCCTGTTATATGTGGTTGTACCACCGAGCTATCTTAAGATGAATGTACAAACTGCATCTGCTAAATGACTCAAATGTAACATTTAAATGAAGTGCTTGGAAGCTAGATAAGAATGTCCATTGTTGCCAGTGTTTTTATTCAATATTCATAATGGTTGTCTGAAGTGCCAAAGCGTGTGATTTGTCAACTCCCTGCTTGGACAGTGATATGGTTTGTTGTTGAACCAATGACATGCCTTTGATTAGTATTATAACAGGGCAAGTTGAAAAGGGGGAGGAGACTAGTTAGAGACAGGGAAAGAGCACAACTGAGCATAGAGAGTGAGCGAGAGAGAGGCATGACTGAAGGGAGGGAGGGAGGGAAGAAACAGGGAAGAGAAAAGCAGAACAGGGGAGGGTGACTGAGGGAGAGAGAGAGAGAGGGAATGAGAGAAGACAAGCTGAGAGAACTTAAAAGCGTCGCAACAACACCGGTAAGCTGAGAGACACCACAAATCAAATACGCATGCTTCAAGTGTCTGTAGATTGGGTCAATCAGAAAAGGCATTTAATACAGGCTAAGTGTGTCAGTTAATACTAGGATGAGAGAGGGAGTGAGGGAGGGAGTGGCAGATAGGGGGAGAAAGGAGGGACAGACAGTGTGTTTCTGTACAACTGTGTCTGAATGCAATATGACTTTGTATGACATGCTCGGGTAGTCATATGGGTAGGAGTCACTAATGAGAAGAGATGGCACTGTTTTTGGCAGAGAGAAATTGATTTCATTGCTCTTCCAGACAGGAGAGAGAGAGAGAGAGAGAGAGACTGAGACGGGTTAACGGAGAATGCATGCCGCTTCTGAATTGCTCATGTGTCTGTGAGTCAGGGAGAAGGGGTGGGAGGGAAGGAGGGAAAGCGAGATATAGTGAGAGGGAGATTATTTTTTTTAACTCATTAGGGTGGTTCCTGAGAGCTGGCATGCATTTTCCATTCTCAGTGAGTTGCAGAATGTATTTTGCTACTTGTTACACTCCCACTATGTCCTTTCATTATGTGCCATGGCTAAATGTTGACACAACCGTCTTAGTGTGTCGTGTGGTCATCCAGGTCTGATGACTGACGGTCTGGCCAACCTAACTGACATGTCTAGGTCATTATAACAACAACATTCACCTGTCTCATTTTTCATTGTCCTCTTCATGGCTGAGTTTATGCCATAACCGGTTATATAATGGTCATACTCCCATCTCTTATCAGGTCTTGAAAGAGAAGAAGCCACTCGCTGATTGGTCCAACATCCCCAGCTCGGTCCCTTGCACGATGTCACTCTCGCCGCTGACCATTCACAAATCACCTCAGGTGTGTTGCCGGGCCGTTACCGTTGACACGGATCATGTTTGCCACTTGTATGTGACACATACAGTGGCAAGAAAAAGTATGTGAACCCTTTGGAATGACCTGGATGTCTGCATAAAATGGTAATCAAATTGGATCTGATCTTCATCTAAGTCACAACAATAGACAATCATAGTCTGCTTAAACTAGTAACACACAAGCAATTATACATTTTCATGTCTTTATTGAACACACCGTGTAAACATTCACAGTGCAGGGTGGGAAAAGTATGTGAACCCTTGGATTTAATAACTGGTTGACCCTGCTTTGGCAGTAATAAACTCAAACAGACATTTTCTGTAGTTGCGGATCAGATCTGCACAACGGTCAGGAGGAATTTTGGACCATTCATCTTTACAAAACTGTTTCAGTTCAGCAATATTATTAGGATGTATGGTGTGAACCGCTCTCAAGGTCATGCCACAGCATTTTAAATCGGGTTGAGGTCAGGACTCTGACTGGGCCACTTCAGAAGGATTATTTTCTTCTGTTGAAGCCATTCTGTTGTTGATTTACCTCCTTCAATTGGCAGACAGATAGCCTTTCATTTTCCTGCAAAATGTCTTGATAAACTTGGGAATTCATTTTTCTGTCGATGATAGCAAGCTGTCCAGGCCTTGAGGCAGCAAAGCAGCCCCAAACCATGATGCTCTCTCCACCATACTTTACAGTTGGGATGAGGTTTTGATGTTGGTGTGCTGTGCCTTTTTCTCTCCACACATGTTCCTTCCAAACAACTCACTTTTAGTTGAATCTGTCCACAGAATATTTTTCCAGAAGCACTGTGGAACATCCAGGTGCTCTTTTGCGAACTTCAGACATGCAGCAATGTTTTGTTTGGACAGCAGTGGCTTCTTCCGTGGTGTCCTCCCATGAACACCATTTTTGTTTAGTGTTTTACGTACCATAGACTCGTCAACAGAGATGTTAGCACGTTCCAGAGTTTTCTGTAAGTCTTTAGCTGACACTCTGTGAGTGGACCAATTCAGTTTGTCTGTGATTCTTCTTAACCTCATTGAGCATTCTGTGCTGTGCTCTTGCAGTCATCTTTGCAGGACAGCCACTCTTAGGGAGAGTAGCAACAGTGCTGAACTTTCTCCATTTGTAGACAATTTGTCTTATCGTGGACTGATGAACATCAAGGCTTTTAGAGATACTTTTGTAACCCTTTGCAGCTTTATGCAAGTACAACTATTCTTAATATTAGGTTTTCTGAGATCTCTTTTCTTTAGGCACGGTTCACATCAGGCAATGCTTCTTGTGAATAGCAAACCAACATTTTGTGAGTGAGTTTTTTTTATAGGGCAGGGCAGCTCTAGCCAACATATTCAATCTCGTCTCATTGATTGGACTCCAGGTTAGCTGACTCCTGACTCCAATTAGCTTTTGGAAAAGTAATTAGCCTAGGGGTTCACATACTTTTTCCAACCTACAGTGTCAATGTTTAAATTGTGTATTCAGTATAGACAAGAAAAATACAATAATTTGTGTTATTAGTTTAAGAAGACTGTGTTTGTCTATTGTTCTGACTATGATGAAGATCAGATAAAATTTTATGACAAATTTATGCAGAAATCCAGGTAATTCCAAAGGGTTCACATACTTTTTCTTGCCACTGTACATAAACACTGATTTGACTCACTTGTTGTTTTTCTCCCAGTAATGTACTGAAACACAAACTCACAGTGTTATTCCCTAACATCAGGAACAAGCCAAAGAATCCGCCAGTTTACCCCGGAGACGGAGCTCGCACCGCAACAATAAGCTCGCCGATAGGCCGGTCTCAGCGCAAGGTGACCTATGATTGGTGTTTAATTATGAATTCATTTTTTTCATTTGCTTTACCTCAGAGTATTTTTACATTTTTGCTTTCTCTTTCTCTTTGATCCTCTGTCTTTGTCTGTGTATTTGTTTAGTTCCACCCCATATCTCTCTCTCTCTCTCTCTTCTACTCTCTCTCCCTGTCTCTCTCTCTGCTTCTCTCTTTCTCCATCTCTTTCTCTGCGTCTCTCTCTCTCTCTGCTTATCTCTCTTTCTCTATCTCTTTCTCTGCGTCTCTCTCTCTCTCTCTGCTTCTCTCTCTTTCTCTATTTCTCTGCCTTTTCAGTGTCTGCTAAGACGTGTCAGTAGCAGATGTAGCTGTGTGTTATTACCATGCCGTGAGCAGGATATAGCTGTATGAACTGGATGAGCCAGTGGGCTACTAGTCTATGGCTGTTCTTTAGAAATTCTGTTCAGTTTGTTTGCTCCACTGTTGCCTAAATCCCATGTTTTTGACTCTCTCTCTAATCCACTGTGTGTGTGTGTTTGTATGTCTGCACTGTCATCCAATTCCCCCCCTCTATTTTTTCTCTTCTGCTCTCTCCATTCTCTCCCCCTTTCTCGTGCTCTCCTTACCATGTCTCTTATATAATATAATAAGTGCTATGTGTGCTGTTTTTGTGTCCCTTCCTCTTTATCTCTCCTCTCTCTCTCTCTCTCTCTCTCTCTCTCTCTCTCTCTCTCGCTCTGTGTCTCTCTCTCTGTGTCTCTCTCTCTCTCTCTCTCTCTCTCTCTCTCTCTCTCTCTCTCTCTCTCTCTCGCTCTGTGTCTCTCTCTCTGTCTCTCTCTCTCTATCTCTATCTCTATCTATATCTGTCTCTCTATCTGTCTCTCTCTATCTCTATCTCTATCTCTCTCTGTCTCTCTCTCTCTGTGTCTCTCTCTCTCTATCTCTTTCACAGGGCTGGTGAGAATGGTACCTGACAGTCCGAGCCCAGAGCGCTTCACTTCCCCCCTCCCCTCCCACCGGCACAGCAATGGGCACAGCAACGGGCACAGACCTGGGCCCAGCAATGGCAGTGGTCTCCTCACCCCCTGTAACAGTGCTAGTAGCTCCCGTGCTGCCAGGTCAGTGGAGGGAAAAAATGTCTAAAGTCACACAAAGTTTAAAGGAACACGTTAGTGTGATTCTATTGTGAGTGAATAAGAGGAGGTATCTGATTGGCTGTCAGGAGGAGAGGGAATGTGATGAGTTGTCTGTGGAAGATTGATTGGGTGATTGGGTCAGAGTGGAGATGTAGTTGATGTGATGTGGAGTGTGATAGACTGGCCAGGTGAGTTTGCTAGGTGTGTGTGAGTGAAATATAAACGCTGCTCTCACTCTGTGTGGGCGTGTGTGCACTGGTCTGTATGTTTGTACATCTGTGTCTGCGTCCTTGACGACAATAATGCCAATAACTCTGCTGACATGTATGTATTTTTCCTTCTCCCTCCAGCCCGAGTCTGGGACTGTTAAACCTGGTTGAGATTGAGAGGAGACTGAAGGAGGCCAAGGCAGAGAGAGAGAGGCTTCTCAAAGAGAGGGTGAGTCACCACCACTAACATCCCTAATCACCAGAGACACACAGCTTTAGACATGCCGGGTCATATTCATTAGGGCACACTGTAACAAAACGTTTACAAACGTTACTGGACGATTCATTCAGGTAGTCCCTCCCTGTTTCAGTTGGTTTTCTTCTGCTTGTTGCTTAATGAACACAACCCTGTTGTGTGACAACTGACTGATTACCATAGATAATCAACATGACCACCAGAAGAAAACAGACTGTGAAATGGAAGAACACTTCATAGAAAACTAACAAAACCGAACTATGTCATCATTACTGTGTCTCCAACACCGAGTAAATACACTCCCCAATGTATTCATTTGGACAGTGAAGCTAAAACTTGTTTTATATGAGGCGTCAGTATAGAATTTCACCTTTTATTTTAGGGTATTTTCATACATATCTGTTTTACCGTTTAGAAATGAATGCAATGAATGTGTCTAGTGCCCCCATTTTGAAGGTGTCATGAGTATTTGGACAATTTCACTTATAGTGTATTAAATGTAGTCAAGAGTTTAGTATTTGGTCCCATATTCCACACTCAATTATTACATCAAGCGTGCGACTCTACAAACTTGTTGGATGCATTTGCAATTTGTTTTGGTTGTGTTTCAGATTATTTAATGCCCAATAGAAATGAATAGTAAATCATGTATTGTGTCATTTTGGAGTCACTTTTATTGGAAATAAGAATAGAATATATTTCTGAACACTCCTACATTCATGTGGATGCTACCATGATTACGGTTAATCACGAATGAATCGAGAATAATAATGAATGAGAAAGTTACAGATGCACACGGATCATGCCCCCAAAAACATGCTAACCTTTTAAGTGAAATTGTCTAAATACTCATGACACCTTCAAATGGGGTTTATGTGCATAAAGTGCTTTCATTTCTAAACGGTAGAACAGATGTATGAAAATACCCTCAAGTAAAAGGTGACCTTCTGTACTGACGCCTCATATAAAAAAAATGTCATCTCAAGTCCAAAATGCTGGGCGTATGGAGCCAAATGAACTTTTAGCTTCACTGTCCAAATAAATACGTAGGGGAGTTGTATATGCCTCAGCCTAGATATTGTACTTCATCTTAACCCCCCTGTTTTCAATAAAAGTATGCATCATTCTAAAAAATGAAAAACAAATTGAAAAAGGTCTTTGAAGGGAGGCACCTCTTCGATTGGAGGCAATATGATTAATAAGGACACGAGGAGATAGGATACAAGGAAGTGGATAATTGAGATAGAGCATGTGTGTTGATCCAGGAGGAAAGGAGGCAGGTGATAGTGGAGGAGAAGAGGCAGAGAGAGCTGGATGGCCGAGGAGCAGCAGAACCAGTAGAGTCCCAGACCAGGCCAGTCCCTGACCCAGAGGAGCAGCCAAAAACCACCAGTCCAGTCCCCAACTCCCTTGAGGTACGTTTGTCTGTCTGTCTGTCTGTCTGTCTGTCTGTCTGTCTGTCTGTCTGTCTGTCTGTCTGTCTGTCTGTCTGCTCTGGCTGGCTGGCTGGCTGGTTGTCAACTCTGTCTGTTCCTATGGCTGCTCTGTCTGTCTGTCTGTCTGTCTGTCTGTCTGTCTGTCTGTCTGTCTGTCTGTCTGTCTGTCTGTCTGTCTGTCTGTCTGTCTGTCTGTCTTCTCTATAGTGCTATACATCCTTTCACCAACCTCTCCTTTCTCCCTGTTTATTGCTCTCTCAATCTGTCTTTCTTTCTGTCTGTCCCCTTCTCACTAACCTTGTAACGTTGATCTGTTTAATTTAGCATATTTATAGTGAAACAATATAGATTATACTCATTCTTTTTCTCAGCGCTCCCTACCTCTTTTCCTCTCTGTGAACTTTGATCTGCGGGCCCACGTGGAGTCGCTGGGTCACGGGGTGGCGGGGTGCATGGGCCTGCGTATGTCCCCTCGCCGCTGTGCCGGCTTCTTGACCAAGCGAGGGGGGCGGGTCAAGACCTGGAGGAGGAGGTGGTTCCTCTTCGATATGGACCACAGGCGGCTAGCCTACTACACAGGTGAGGGGGCTGAGAGAGAGAGACTGTGTGGGTGTGGTGGGTATTGGTATGTATAAGCCTAAATGCTAGGGCTGTTGCGCTAGGGCTGTTGCGGTGACCCTATTACCGCCACACCGGCAGTCTTGAGTCATGACCGCTGTAAATTTCCATGTGAAGTTGAGTTAAGGTAATCTCTTGTTATGCACTCTGGACATGCTTAGATAGTACCCAACTTGCTAATGATCATCAGTTCCTGATGGCCTGGTATTCAGGGCTCTGTTGTCCCTCTAACCACTCTGACATCAATGCAAATGCATTTGAAAATCACATCAAACACTTTTCATCAAAACAGTATCGTGCTTTTAAAACTCACCTCACTCTGAGGATCAATTTGAAGAAAGAGGTTCAACAGCAGGTTGAAACTGATTGTAAAATATGGTTATTGTAGATGTTGTTTCAAAGCCTAATGGACAGCTTTCTAAGGTGAAACAGGCATATTATAGCTTATGCATCAAAATCAAAACAACTTTATTTGTCACATGTGTAGTCCTTACCGTGAAAGGCTTACTTACAAGCCCTTAACAAACAATGCAGTTCAAGAAAGAGTAAATAATATAGAGTAATAGAGTAATAAAATATTTACCAAATAAAATAAAGTAAAAAATAATAAAAGTAACACAATAAAATAACAATAACAAGGCTATATACTGGGGGTACCTGTACCGAGTCAATGTGCGGGGGTACAGGTTATAGTCGAGGTCATTTGTAAATGTAGGTAGGGGTGAAGTGACTATGCATAGATAATAAACAGCGAGTAACAGCAGTGTAAAAAACAAATGTAAATAATCCGGTGGCCATTTGGTTAGTTGTACAGAAGTATTATGGCTTGGGGGTTGAAGCTGTTAAGAAGCCTTTTGGTCCTAGACTTGGCTCTCCAGTACCGCTTGCCGTACGGTAGCAGAGAAAAAGGTCTATGACTTGGGTGACTGGAGTCTTTGACAATTTTTGGGGCTTTTCTCTGACACCGCCTAGTATATAGGTCCTGGATGGCAGGAACTTGACCCCAGTGATGTACTGGGCCGTAAAGGCACTACTAGTGCCTTGCGGTCAGATGCCGAGCAGTTGAAATACCAGGCAGTGATGCAACCTGTCAGGATGCTCTCGATGGTGCAACTGTAGAACTTTTTGAGGATCTGGGGACCCATGCCAAATCTTTTCAGTCTCTTGAGGGGGAAAAGGTGTTGTTGTGCCCTCTTCATGACTGTCTTGGTGTGTTTGGACCATGATAGTTCATTGGTGATGTGGACACCAAAGAACTTGAAACTCTCGACCGGCTCCACCACAGCCCTGTCGACATTAATGGGGGCCTGTTCGGCCCACCTTTTCCTGTAGTCCACGATCAGCTAATTTGTCTTGCTCACATTGAGGGAGAGTTTGTTGTTCTGGCACCACAATGCCAGAACACTGAGGGTCCCCAGTGTTGAGTATCAGTGTAGCAGACATGTTGTTGCCTAACATTACCACCTGGGGGCAGCCCGTCAGGAAGCCCAGGATCCAGTTGCAGAGGGAGGTGTTTAGTCCCAGGGTCCTTAGTGATGAGCTTTGTGGACACTATGGTGTTGAACGCTGAGCTGCAGTCAATGAACAGCATTCTCACATAGGTGTTCCTTTTGTCCAGGTGGGAAAGGGCAGTGTGGAGTGTGATTGAGATTGCGTCATCTGTGGATCTGTTGGGGCGGTATGCGAATTGGAGTGGGTCTAGGGCACATATGTCAGAGTCAAGGCCCGCGGGCCACATCCGGCCCGCGAGAAGGTTTTTTACGGCCCCTGGGATGATCTTGATTTATTATTAGAACCGGCCTGCAGACCGCAGCAAGCCGGCAGCCCGCAGATCTTTTACACGCACCAATACTACATTTCCCACAATGCAACGGTGACGCACCGAGCAGTAGGCTGCTTCATTTCAATATTTATTGGCACAGCAGTTGTCAGCATCACAGTAAAATTAACTTTCAGATACCCATCAAAAATGGCAAAACGGAAGGTGGACACTGAGAACCGGGGTTTCAATCAAGGTGGGAGTCGGAGTATTTGTTCACGGAGGTAGCTGGAAAACCTGTGTGTCTTCTGTGTGGAGAAAGTGTGGCGGTACTGAAAGAGTATAATCTGAGACGACATTATGAAACGAAACACGGGACAAAAACAAGAATATGGACATGGAACAAAGGCTGGCAGAGGAATTAAAACGAGGCCTCAAATCTCGACAGGCTCTGTTCAAAAAGCCAAATCACAAGGCCAGGCTGCTGTCAAGGCCAGTTTTATTTTGGCAGAAGAGATCGCTAAATCAGCCCGGCCATTTACTTTCATCAAAAACTGCATGATTAAAGTTTGTGACGAAGTTTGCCCAGAAAAAAAGGCAACTCTTTTTAAATGTGAGTCTGAGCAGAAACACCATTGCCGAGAGAGTAGACCAGTTGTCCATCAATCTAAAAGAGCAGCTTGTGAAAAAGGGAAAAGATTTCATTGCATATTCCTTGGCTGTGGATGAGAGCACCGACATTTCTGACATTGCCCAGTTGTCAATTTTCATCCTGAGTCCAGCCTAAGCGTGACAGAGGAGTTTTTGGCTTTACAGGCAAACTACGGGGCATGATTTGTATGAAGAGGTGTCAAGATGTGTAAATGAGATGGAGCTGCCTTGGGAAAAACTGGGTTTGACAACCGACGGAGCACCTGCGATGTGTGGACACAGGAGCGGACTGGTTTAAAGATGCAAGAGGAAAACGCGACAGGTGAGCTGACAGCTTATCATTGTATCATACACCAGGAAGCGTTGTGCGGTAAAGCCTTGAAAATGGAGCATGTAATGAGCATCATCACGCGCACAGTTAACTTTATCAGAGCCAAAGGTTTGAATCACCGCCAGTTCAAGGCATTTCTGACGGAGTTAGAAACGGAGCATGGTGATTTGCCTTATCACACAGAGGTGCGATGGCTAAGCCAGGGAAAGGTGCTTCAAAGATGTTTCGAGCTTCGTGAGGAGATTT